>NC_133798.1:11351533-11426533 GCF_043250625.1 Sebastes fasciatus
AGACTATGTATAAAGCGAGGAGGCCTCGCTGTCTGTACTGTGGGAGGCGGTTGTGTTTCTGTTCTCCTCTGTTCTATTATTGGGTGGGGGTGCAAGTGGAAAGCACTATGCTCACGTAGCCCATTATTTCTCTCATCATGTGTTCTCACTTTTTCCCTCTATCTCTCCCTCTCCCTCTCTCCCTCCAGAACCACACACTGAGTCAGCACGCGCAGTGAGACCGAGGCCCGGCAGGATCTCTCGGCTCAGCCGGGGCCCCCAACCCGGAGCCGGCAGGGGACTCCCATCTCCACATCACAGCCAATCAAAGTGTCATTTGCTACTCACATGTAAAACTCTAACGATCGCGCCACTGGGCGCGGCTATTAGGAGCAGCGGGGGAAAGGAATATTAATGGGATATGCTATTAAATAAAGAAAGGAAAAAGTGGGTGAGAGAAACGGTAAGAGCTAGATGAAGGAAAGAGAGGAGTGAGAAAAGGTATTGTACGTGCAGTATTTTTTATTGTCCCTGGCAACCCCCAACCCCCCCACCAGCTTCTTCCTCCTCCCCTTTTCCTCTCCTCCCAACCGTCACTCCCCAGGTCAGGCATTTTATTTTTTTTAACAAATAGAAAAGGATAAAAAGCAAGAAAACACCCTTTGTTTTGGGATTTTTTTTTTAAATAGATTGTAGGAAAAAAGCTTCACTTTCTCGTCCCCTCGGTTGCTTCTTGTATTTAACTTCATAGGTGCCAATTTCTTTGATTTTTTCTTTCTGCCATATGCGCTTATTTCCTTTGTTTTCATTTTTGTACCTTTCATTTCTCGCCGTAAGTAGGTACTCGTGCCGTGTTGTGATCGTTTGTTTGCCAGTCGTAATATTCCTGAGTTTTTTTCCCCCCAAACTCCTTTTTATGATTATTGTTATATATATTTTTCCTTTTTGTAATTACTATCAAAAAAAAGAAATCAAACAAAATAAAGTGCAGAAAACCATACAGATGTTTCTTTTTTTGGGATTGGGTTTTCCAGTCTCTATGGGGCCTATAATGGTTATTGTAAAAATGAATATCATCGATTTCAGTGCGTCTGGTCAATGACTGCTTTTTAAATGTGAATTAACCAGATTGCAATAATCTAGTACAGACAAAAAAGATAAAACAAATAAATAAATGACAAATAAAGAAATTCTGTGTGATGTGCATTTATTCAAAAGATCTAAATCTATGAGCTTGCATGCATGCATTACCACTGAAGTGCTTTACATGATTTATTCCAAACATTAAAAGATATTTTAGCTATTTGGTTCCCAACATGGGTGTTAAGATCATTCTATGCGGTCACAGGATGACTAATAGGCTTATTTTTTGTGATTTACCTCTAATTTCCTGCTTATTTTCTTGTGAAACACGTCTTCAGATCTCTAAAAAATATTCAAATGAAACAATCTACAGAGGAAATACCTTCTTAAATGACTTTATTTCACTCCAGACAGAAAACTTAATAACACCTACTACCAAACCTGAACGGAGCATTGTTGGATGTGTGAGTGCAGGTGTATTATCTGCGTGTATAATCAAGTTGCCGTCTTCTTTCTCCGATGTAAAGATGCCTGAATGAGAAGGTCACATTGCATACTCTGGCACAGCGCAGTGGAAGTCTTCATATCCACTCTGGGTAATGTTAATGTCACTACAGTGTAAATAATACTCTACATACAGTATTAAGTACCTGCAAGCAATAGAGAAGCAAAGTCCTGCCCCTTCCGGTGTACCCCATGGGACCTTATTTCGAAAAAAATAAGTTCGATAGTCAACGGCGAGAGACAAATATTTTTTTTATCCTGTTTGAATTGCGCCATGAATCACACATATAATGTTGGTCAATTTAGAAGATAATTTCGAAGTCAAGAAAATCAGCAGTTTGTCGTAGCATCATTTAGTTTTGTGTGAAACAGCTCAGTGAACTACATATCTTGTCTCACACGATATATGTCACCAACACTAGCTAGCTAGCTGCTATGTTCCACGCACAAATGTAACGTTATCGTACCTTATGTTTTTTATCCAGCGACTCCTGGTCTTTTTATCAGCCGGGAAGTGAAAGAGCGAGCGAGATCTGTTGCTTGTGTGAGTATACATCCAAGTACGAAACACACAGGCATCGTAGCTTCAGTGAGAGAGACGTCACTTTTGCGACTTTTGGGTGTGTCGTCTTTTTAATTTCGTATTTGAACAGTTTTATACTTCAACAGTTTTACAACAAACTGCAACTTTCTTGACTTGCAAAATTATTTTTTGAATTGACAAACATCATATGTGTAATTCATGGCGCAAGTCAAACGGGATCAAAAAAATATTTGTCTCTCTTCGTTGACTACAGTTCATATTTTTTCCGAAATAAGGTCCCATGGTGGTCCACCATGTCTCTATACTATCTCAACAAATAACACCTACACACCCCTCCATCCTGTAACATGAGGTAACTCACCTACTGTAAGAGTGGAGTCAGGAAAACTGAAAGAGAAAAAGAAATCAGGGAGATTGGTTAGATTAGATCACAGATTTCCCTTAAAGTTTAAAGCCATGCAATTGAAAGCTTCAACGCACAATGACTGTAACAGTACTATACTGTGACAGAAAATGTAACATTGTCACCCACACTGTAAAACCCAGGGAAGTTAATGTTGACCAGTTCACACAGTGCTGTATGAAGAACGAACAATTGTTGGCAAAGTTCTGAAATCTCCATCGCCACAAAACAGAGCATAGACTGAGTCATTATAGGCTACCCAGGGACTTCATTCACAAGGGTAACTGTGGGATTGATCACACTTTGCCACAATCATCTCGGAGTGTATCTACCGATAAAAAAGACACATACATGTCTTTGTTTGGGGTTTTTAGTAGAGTGTGTGTGTCCACAATTTCACTCCTGTCAGTGAGAAGTCACTTCCCATAAGTCAACAATCAATGCTGCAAAAATAGCTTTAAAAAGGAAACTAATATTTTGAATGGTAACAGATTTGTATAATATATAATAACTTTAATGGCAGTCGGAGAGCGCAGACCCCCGCCCCCCTCTCCGTTCAGCTTGCGCCATCATCCACATGTATTTTTGTTTATGTTGAGATTAGCTGTACATAGCGGAGCATCATAAAACACTTCATTCAAACTGAACAGAAACAAAATAAAATTCTCCTAAATCGTCGTTGTTACTCTTTTCCAACAATCACCAAGTGTGCTTTGGTCGAACTCAACTGTAATTTCACAGAGTTTAATGTGAAACAACGCAGATTCTACAGTTGTTCCCCCCCACCCCCCGCTCTCTCTTTGAAGGATGAAGGCGGGGTCATGTGTTATACCCAGAGGTCTTAATGTTCTGGCTGATTGTAATGCTTAAAATAATTCCTGAATCAGGACCATGATCCGGATCGCCACCAAAATCGAAAGGATTGTTCATTGTGCCATACCTCACCCTTCCGAAAAGTGTCATTCAAATCCATCGCAGACTTTTGGAGTAATCCTCCAAACGGACAAACCAACAACCCAACAAACCAACGCCGGTGAAAACATAACCTCCTTCCTAGGCTTTCGGCCTTGGCAGAGGTAATAATTACATTTAAGCAAGTGCCCTGCTTAGATTAAAATCTCTTATGAGTTCCAGCAGTATAAATGGTGACTCCCAGTTACTTTGGAGAATGACACTGTATAAATATTTCAGAATTCTCCAAAACACAAGCCTTGATGTCCCGTTAGCTCGGCCTGCTGCTGCCTACTCACACATCCAGAAGGCACAGAGCATCATAAACATCCCATTGAAGATGGCCACCTGATGAATGCAAGATTTAGTGGATCAAAATACAAAGTTCATGGATAGGAATGTCCTTCTTTAGTCTTAAATAGGGTGACCATATTCTCAAACCCACAAACCAGGACCCTTAATAATGTACAGCACGTTCATGCATGTGCACATGTATACACTTATGCACACACTGTAGGCGTTTTCATCAGCATGGGGGACAGTTATTTCAGCACTTAGCACACCTACTGAGCTCACCATTCAGCACCATGGACAGCGCCTCAGCAGATTTTGTCTCCTAAAATCCACCAAATTATAGTTTATTTGAAAACTCTATGATAACACTAATAAACACAAAACAGAAGGATTGCATTAGTGTAATACAACATATTTTAATGTCACCATTCAAAACATAAGACATGTATTTGTCAGCGTGCACAAGCGCAGGCTTCCGTCTAAATGGACGATTGTGACACGTTCTCTGCCAGCTATCCGTCTTGATATGATCTTTTCCACCGCATTTCCACCGTGCACGACCAAAAATGTGCTCTTGAAGTGTATGCACAAGCCACTGGAAATAATGGGTTTCAGAGTGCAGTGGTGTCGTTGTCATGTTCTGTGTGAAAGGCCCTTAAGCCTCCTGGAGCTCTTTAGAAAAGTGAGACTTTCTCTTTCTCGGCATGACGGGTTCTGTCATGATGTTTGAAAGAGCCACAAGCGTCGTAGCAACAGCCTTGACAACGACACATTGATTGATTGACATGTGTACAGACAAATGAATGTTGAATTCAGACGTGTGGTGCATAGTTTGTTTTTATATTGGTTAAGGTAATAATGAGTGGGACAGAACATGATAAACGTCTATGTAAGAACTGAAAACAGGCATAACATTATCATTAGTCTATTATTTCAGGAACAATTTGGAAGTGAATGTTGAAAACCAGGACATTTCAGTGTTTTAGAGATATTTGTCAAGTCTTGGGCCACCCAGCTGGAAACCAGGACTATCCCCGAACAAACCGGGACGTCTAGTCACCGTAGTCTTTAGCCAAAGTATTTTGTCAGAAACCAAATGATTGGACAAACTGAAATTTTGACCTGATAGTGGCAGTAAATAAAAGGTTAGGGGATCACCAAAGTGATTACAAATCATCCACATGTCTGTACCAATTTTTGTATGTCAATCCAGCCAATAGTTGTTGAGACACCTCACTCAAAACCACAAAGGTAGTCCTCGTGGTGGCAATAGAGGAAAAATCACCAAAGTCAGTAGGATTCATCGTCTGGGAGCCACGGATGTCTGTAGGCTACCAAATATTCAAGATGTTTCTCTGGATAAGTCAAAAGTTTGACGTGCTGGTGGCGCAAGAAGATCACCAATTAGAATTCATCCTCTGGGAAACATTAACGTTTGAAAAGTCAGGGGACCACTTAAGGATTCGTCGTCTGCAGTTAGTTTGTAGGATTTAGCGTGATCTAGCGGTGAAGTTGCAGATTGCGACCGACTGAAACTTCTCCCGTGTGCCAAGCGTGTAGAAGAACGATGGTGGCCGATGCGAAAACGTGAATGGCTCTCTCTAGAACCAGTGTTTAGTTTGTCAAAAAAAATATATGTTATGATGAATCCTGCAATACCACAAATACAATGTTGAAGGTGTGTACTCAAAACAAGAAAATCTAACAACCTAAATGTCCTTATAATGCACTATGCACAATGAAAGTATGAAAATAGAGGCCAAAAATAAAAAAAAGTTGAGAAAGTTTAGCAGCCAAGGATCTGATTCAGTACTGAAACTGCAGCTGGATTCAGTCACAGATTCAGCAGTATCCAATCATGTGTCTGGGCAGCTGAGTTTCTGCAGCTGCTGAGAGCCTCCCCACCAGAAGGCTGTTGACTTGCTTGTGTATTACCAGAGAAGTAAAACTTTTCCCCTGTAGGCTCAGTATGTCTTGAGTATAAATCCACTGGTTTCAAGGTTTTCTGCAGCGACTGCATCTGCAAAACGTTCTGCATGACTGACACTTAAAGCAAAAAGTCTTTAGGTTCATATAATACAGTAACATTTGTTCTATTAAAGGTCCAGTGTGTAGGATTTACGGGGCCCTATCGACAGAAATGGAATGTAATATTCATAACTATGTTTTCATTCGTGTATAATCACCTGAAAACTAAGAATAATTGTGCTTTCGTTAGCTTAGAATGAGCCCTTCATATCTACATAGGGAGCGGGTCCTTTTCACAGAGTCCGCCATGTTGCACCGCCATGTTTCTAACAAACCAAACACTGGCTCTAGAGGGGGCCTTTCGCATTTTTACGTTACCTTAAGGCCACCGTAGTTCTGCAACATGATTAGAAAGGGAGGGGTTAGTGGAGGGGTATTCAGTTGGTTGCAATCTGCAACCTCACCACTAGATGCCACTAAATCCTACACACTGTACCTTTAAATAGATTGTTTTGTGTTTACATTGAACGATTGAATTAAGCCACACATTTAATTTACCAACATGAACTGAATTTTACATTACAAAGATGGCATACATTATTTTTTTTACAAGTTCTTTTTACACATTAAATTTGTTACTTTTTACCACAAGTAGGCTACCTGTCCTAAACTATAAGCCTAACTAACTTGGAACTGGGAATTAACAAGTGCTGCAGCAGATGATTCCACTAGCTGTTTAAAGGTCCCATATCGTGTTCATTTTTTCAGGTTCATTCTTGTATTTTGTGTTTCTACTAGAACATGTTTAGATGCTGTAATGTTTAAAAAAACTTTATTTTCCTCATACTGTCTGCCTGAATATACCTGTATTTACCCTCTGTCTGAAACGCTTCGTTTTAGCACATTTCAACAGAATTGCAATGGAATTGCGTTGCTAGGCAACAGTTTGGGTCCATGTTTACTTCCTGTCAGCTGATGTTATTCACATCCACTGCAACAGGAAATAAACTGGGACACATTTAGAATGTTCACGTTTAAAACCGTGTAATGGTCTAAATATTGTATATTTGTGACATCAAAAATGGACAGAAATCCTAGCGGCTTGTTTCAAACGCACAATTTCTGAATACGAGCTGTGTGTATTTCTCCGTATATTGAGCATTTTGATAGTTTAACAGTATTTAAATATCACTTAAAGCGACTGTTTGTAACTTCTTACACGTATAAATCACCCGGGTCGGTGTCCCATGCTCGCTGGCATATACCCGCTCGTGTGTGGCCGGAGTCTGTGCTGTACTCTGCTCCTCTGCCTGCCTGCCTTCACTCAGCTCACTCCACCTCACGTACATGTGCGCACACTCCACACTGCAGAAGAGTTAGTAGCTCTGAGAATATCTAGTGAATGTACAGTGGAGGTTTGTGCAAAAAATAACTGCTGCAGCTCCTCCAGACCAACAGAGGTTTTCCGTAACTTCTTAAGTGACGGGGCTCCGCAGCGAGAAACGTTATCGTCTCCGACCGGGTGCCGGTGTCTCCCTCCAGGCGTGCGCGGTCGGGAGGCGAAGCAGGAAAAGCCAACACTAGGATCAGCATTGATTCATGGAGAGACCTTCGTCTGGTCAGCTAACATTACTGCCAAGCAGGTGAAATATAGAGTGGTATTGTGGTTTTAGCTGACGTGTGTCTCCTCACTCTTTTGAGCGATGCTCGTTCATGTCTATTTAGAGCGAGCACAAGCGCGAGCCCGACGCTGACTATCGTTGACTTAACGGCCACAAGGTGTCGCTGTTAACAAGCAATTCTGAATCTTACACACAATCCCTTTAAACCACACATTTAATTTACCAACATAAACTGAGTTTTACATTACAAAGATGGCATACATTATTTTTTTCAAGTTTTTTTTTTATTTACACATTCATTTTGTTACTTTTTTACCACAAGTAGGCTACCTGTCCTAACCCATAGGCTACCTGTCCTAACCCATAGACTACCTGACCTAACCCATAGGCTACCTGTCCTAACCCATAGGCTACCTGTCTTAACCCATAGACTACCTGTCCTAACCCATAGGCTACCTGTCCTAACCCATAGGCTACCTGTCCTAACCCATAGACTACCTGTCCTAACCCATAGGCTACCTGTCCTAACCCATAGACTACCTGTCCTAACCCATAGACCTACTACTAACTAAGGAACTGGGAATTTACAAGTTTCTGCAGCAGATGATTCCACTAGCTGTTTAAAGTGCATTAAAGTGTCCTGATTTTATTGTTCAATGTCTCTATTGTTGTGTGTACAGGACAGACAACCCATTCTCACACACACACACACACACACACACACACGCACCAGAAACAGATTTTTAGGTATAGGCTGCCACTTCCACTATTTATCAGAAGAGCAGAAGATGCAGACGGTCCCTGAACGCAGCTCAGTTGAACTGCAGTAACAAAGTTGGTTGAACTCAAGTGAACCTGCGCGGTAAGAGCCGTGCTATATAAACAACTTCACGTGTTTTAATGTTGTCAAACACACATTATGCAAGATGTCTGGTGCATGACAGAGACTACAGCGGTTGAAACTGTGAAGTAGGTCTGTGTGTTTCCGGGTGGTATGAGGCTGCTCCGGTACCTGATCCATCCAGCAGTATCAGTCGGTCCAGCCTCCTCCTCCTCCTCATCCATCCATCCAGACACAACAACAACAGATACCGGAGGCCCGGGACACAAACCAGCTATTGATTGACCGGGACAGATCTATAATTGATGTCTTAAAGCCAGCGCGGTGCAGCGGACCGGAGCGGCGGCAGGAGGAGTTACTATGGCGGCGTCGCTGCTCTCCGAGACCGACATCAGGTACCGGTCCATGGCGGAGGAGGATCCGAACGGGAACGAGCACGGGGCGGCTGCACGCAGCGCGGAGCCTCGCTGGGGACCGCAGCACGCCGGAGCCAGACAGCTGGCCAGGCTCTACTCTCCCGGTGAGGACGGATTGTAGTCGGTTGTGTTGTTGTTTTGTCGGTAACGTGGCTGAGAATGAGAGATGTTAACAGAGGCCTTTAAGAGGCACAGTGCGACATGATGATGATGATGATGATGATGGAGACACTGTGAATAGGCTGTCTATAGGCTGATATGTCATTTATGACTACAATCTTATTATGGCTATACAGTCTGTCATGTAATCTGCATTAAACAGTGTGAAGGCCTGCTGTCTGCAGATACATGGACCACATGTTTCAGTCTGCAGCTCACTGAAAAGCATGTTTGTCCCTAATATGTTTTGGTTATTGATATCTGATAGACTGTGTCCACACTGTATAATAACACTGAGCAAAATACAACATTTTAAACATCACTTTCTCTTTTAACTCAGAGTGGACCCCAAAGGGAATTGTACCCAAGTTAAAGTGGCAGTAGGCAGAATATTTTTGGCATCATTGGGCAAAAATTCCATAATAACCTTTCAGCATACTGTAATTTAAGTGTTCTGAGAGAATACTAGACTTCTGCACCTCCTCATGGCTCTGTTTTCAAGCTTTAGAAAATCTAGCCTGTGACGGGAGACTTTGGAAAATCACAGGTAATTTTAGAGAGAGAGAGCGTTCCTATTGGCTGTTCATTCAACGGAGTTAGCTGTCAATCACTCGTAAACTCCATTCTGTTACTGTAATGTCTATTTCTCGCGTTAAATGTTTTCAGAATCATCTTGTAGTGTACTGTTTAGCTGTAAAATGAGAAAGTTTGCTCCGGCTGGTGGGCGGTGCTTAGTATTTCCTCCACTTGATCTCAACATGGCTGCTGGGTTACAAAAAAAAAGTTTCTGAAACATATTATGAGAGAAATAGGCATTATAGTAACAGAATATTGATTCATATTTGATCAGCGCTGCCTAGTTTAACCGTTTGATCGGAGTTCACGAGTGATTGACAGCTGCCTATAGATGGCAAGGCTCCAGCTCTGCTCTGATTGGTTGTTTTCCTCCGGTCTGTGAAATCTTGTTGATGCCATTAGGAGCAACAGAGGACACAGAGGCACATGATTTTTTTCAGATTACCCGTCTCATGCACTACTGTCAGGATATAGTGACCGTTTTATAAAAATAACTTTTTTTTAATCATATTTGCTCCAACCTGCCTTCTCCAGCTTTAAGTCTGTCTACATGCCTAGAAACTACTGTACAGCTCAATGTTCAGAATCAGTTTCTGACTTTAGACACACAGAGTCTTGGGGTGTAGGCCTATTCGTATCCATACTTACAGAGACCCTGATAGGGGTTAGGGCGAAGACCATGAACCGCAACATTTGTGTCCTGGCTGGGGACCTTTGTTGCATGCCATTCCCCATGTTTCTCACCTTATTTCCTGTCATCTGCAGGCTACTGACGGCTCTCTAATGAAGGCATTAAAGACCCCAAAAAATATTAATTACAAGGATATTTATATATGTAATTGAACAGTTTTACTAAACCCGGTACACGTTTTTTTTAATGTCAAATTTGGGGAGATTTTACAAAGCTTTCCAGAAAACTCTGGCCTTTGCTGTAGGTCTGTTAACACATTTTATTGATGTAAACAAACTTTTAACAGCAGCAGAAAATATATAATAACAGTGGCAGTGCATGTTTGTATGCAAAAAAATAGGGCTGTCAATCGATAAAGATATTTAATCACGATTAATCACAAATTAATCACACATTTTTTTATCTGTTCAAAATGTACGTGAAAGGGAGATTTGTCAAGTATTTAATACTTTTATCAACATGGGAGTGGGCAAATATGCTTGCTTTATGCAAATATATGTTTATAGTTATTATTGGAAATCAATTAACAACACAAAACATTGACAGATATTGTCCAGAAACCCTCACAGGTACTGCATTTAGCATAAAAAAATATGCTCAAATCATAACATGACAAACTGCAGCCCAACAGGCAACAACAGCTGTCAGTATGCTGACTTGTCTATGACTTGCACCAAACTGCATGTAATTATCATAAAGCGGGCATGTCTGTAAAGTAGGGGTAAACGATACGTTTTTACAACGATACGATACGATTTCCATGGTTCCGATACGATTCAGGACGATATTTGGCTCATCTAGAGCGATACGATACGATTCAATGATTCTAAATCGATTCAGTAACTGTTTTTGCCAAAAATTCAGTCAGTGTGACTGTGAAATAAATAGCTGATACTGGACAGAGCAGGTCAGGATTCCTCAAAGTGTTTCTTGTAAGGGAATCAGGGATAAATTAATTATGGATATAAACAAGTAAACAACGATTAATGGCAAATACATACGTACACCTTTTATTTGAAAATAATAAAAAGTGCAACTGCAGGACCCGCTGATTCAGTTCTCAAGATACAAGGCAGTGCAATATTTAACAAAAAATATAATAAACCAATTTCTATTCAAGGTAAATGAACAGTGGTTTAACCTGCTGCTTCTGTTCTCATTTTCAATATAAACAGTAGATCAATAATACAGAGATCAACAGCAGATAGTGATCAAACAGCTGATAGTGATCAAACAGCTTTGGACAGAATCATTCCCATACAAACGCTGTTTAAATAATCTGCTTATAGTTATCAAGTGGTCTGCCTACAGTGTTCATTTGGGGTCTTTTCATACAGAAAACATCTGGAAAAAACATTTTAAAACTACGTCAGACTGACGTTAGTTGAATTTCTGTTTTGTGTTTTACTTTACTCCCATCATGATGATCTGCCTCGCGGACCGTCTGCTCTCCGGCTGGATACGTGAGGCTGATGCTGCGTTTACATACAGTAGATATCATGACGGGGAAAGGAAAATAATTTTCTCTGAATGATAAACCGACAACGTACGGGGAAACCGCCTGTGGGTGAAGCCGCCCTTGTCTCATGCAGACCGGTGCTCGTCTCCCTGCAGCCCAATATTATTATTATTATTATTATATCCCCAATATTTGCACTATCTGTTTATATCATGTTTATTTTTGTTTAAAGCTTATTTTGTATATTGTATATTCTTAAAATTTCAATTTTTTTAATTCAATTTTATTCTAACGTTTTTATCTATTTTGTTATTATACTGTTTGACTTGCACCAACATAACCAAAGCAAATTCCTAGTGTAAATCTCTTACACCTGGCAATAAACACAATTCTGATTCTGATTCTGATTCTGATTCTTAATCTTGATACAATCGATTTTTGCATTTCAAATAGATTTTATATCGATATACGTCTCCCGTGAAGGACAACCTGCCGAGTACCTATCGATGTATTTGTATCGTAGGAATATAAATCGATACATCGATATAGTAGATGAATCGTTACACCCCTACTGTCAAGGGGAGACTCGTGGGTACCCATAGAACCCATTTTCATTCACATATCTTGAGGTCAGAGGTCAAGGTACCCCTTTGAAAATGGTCACGCCGGTTTGGGGCGTTACAACCTAAGACTCGCAAGTTGCATTAATGGGTTAAAGAAATTAGTGGCTTTAAAACAAATTTGCGTTATCACGTTATTATCGCATCAACTTTGACAGCCCTAATAAATCTATTTATTTTATTTGTTTTTGTAGGGGGACCCTTTTGTTGAAGGGCCACTCAACAGATTTTACACATCAAGATCTCATCACGGACTACTAAGCCTGTAAAAGCTGCTGCATAATGTCTTCTGTGGCTCTGGAGATTCTAACAAACAATGCTATTGAGAAGAGATGCATCATGGGAAATGTCAAATCCAGTGTTTTTGGCGCTTGACCCGTACTGTGAATTAAAAGTCAGGATATCTCAGCCTTTGCTGCTTAAATTGTGATTATTCTCTGTTGAATATGTCTCTCGCAAGTCCCCAGACTTTATGGAAGTACACTGATATGGAAGTACGATAATGAATTACTGCACACACCCGTTTGACATTTGGAGAACAGATTGGGTCTTAAAGGCCAAACCCAGTCAAGTGCACATATGTTTAAAATGCCCCTAGCATTAGCAGGTAAAGGCCCGTACTCCCACAGGATTTAAGTTTTTTAAATGCGAGTGAAGTTGTTGCCTTCAGCTCAGAGAGACGTTTAGTCCTGGGACAAAATCAATGTCTGTGACACAGTCTACAGCAGTAATCCTCAAATCCAGCCCTTGGGGTCCGGAGTGTTGCTGGTTTTCTTTTTTCCTCGCTAGTTTAAATTCACCTGGCGTCCCAGTCCAAATAAGTTTCTGATTAGGCGTCTAGAATGAAAACTGCCTGGCGGAATAAAAACTAAGCAGCAGTCTGGACCCTGGAGACTAAATTTCAGGAGCACCGGTGCACAGGCTACAAATACTTAGATAAAATGACAGCGGTTGTTGTTGTTGTTGTTGTTGGCTGAATTGCCTGTTTCCAGCACAACAAACTGTTGCATCTGTGTCATGACCCTGAGGCCTCATGTAGTAGTGTGCGTTGTGGTTTTGTTAAATAAATATAGCTTCAAGAGAATATTTTCCCATCAGCTAAACCACTCCCTGCTCTCTTTTGTGTTTCTTTCAGTCGTTGTCTTTTTGTCTCAATCATAGTGACTTTTATCCAGAATTGCTCTGTAATCAGGCTGCTCATGGCTTTCAAGGTTTTAAAGGGATAGTTTGGGTGTTTTGAAGTGGGGTTGTATGAGATACTTATCCATAGTCAGTGTATTACCTACAGTAGATGGCAGTCGGCACGCCCCCAGTTTAGAGAAGCAGGCAGGAGTTACCGTACAGAACCAAAGCAATGTACTGCTGTGAACAGGGGCAGCAGCAAAACATAATTTAGCCACGTAAAAGAAAGGCTCACCTTAAAAAAGATCAATATCAGTTTAAGTGTACACTATATTTAGACTATTTTCACTGCTTTACCTTGCCGTCAGACAGCCCTTTCCGACAGGAAACTGAAGCCGTGGTATCCATCTATGCTCCCGCCAAAGCCACCAGACTCCATTGAAAAAAACTGTCATTTTACCTTGCAGGATACGGGGGTTGCTGGTCTACCGTTATTTAGATCGGTTAGTTTGTTTTTGCCATTGTGTGATTTTGGCGAATCAGAACTAACCAAAGTCGCACAATAAGACAAACAATATTTTTTTATTTTTTTTATTTTATTTATTTGCACATATATAAAACTGCACAAAATCCAGTTAATGAAAAAAACAAGCAAGAAATGTGTAAGGAGAGGTCAAGAAGCCACAGGCTTATACAAAGGATAGAATAGATAGCTGTCTCACAGCAAGGTAAACAGGCGAAAATACTCTAAATATAGCATACACTTAAATTGATATTGATTTTTTTTAAGCGTCCCTTTCTTTTAGCTGGCTAAAATAGGTTTTGCTGCCAGCCCCGTCCACAGCAGGACATTGCTTTGGTTCCGTGTTGGTACTCCTGTCTGTTTCTCTAAGCTGGGGGGCGTGCCGACCATCATCTACTGTAGGTAATACACTGACTATGGATAAGTACCTCATACAAACCCCACTTCTAAACACCCACACTATCCCTTTAACTCCATGATCCGTCCCAGGTCACTCTCTGCTGCCGTTTGACATCACAGCTCAACTCTGGCATTTAATGGCCGTCATTGGGTTTCAGAATAGTGAGAGGGAAAGCAGCATTTAACCAACGAAGATAAATTGAGCCATTTTATCAATATAGATCCATTGATTTTTAGCGTGGTGATGGAAGGCGCGCTGGGCCTCAGACCTCAGCGAATAAAACCTGCCTCACCAGTTGTGCATCAAGCTGGACTGTGCCACATTTTGCCCGACCATCTGCCCTGCTTCTCACTTCACTGAGCATTTTAATTGCCTCTAGACGGACCATGTTGGCCACTTGTTAACGCTTCCTAAAATAGGAAATGATGATCAGAGAAAAGGAAAGGTCTGCATCTCTAAAACCGCATTATTGTGAAGTTCATATGAGGGCACAACATGTGTCACTAGGTCTGAATCCAAAGAGCTTACAGCACTTTGAGTGCGTTCACGTTCACACGCCACTGACGCTGGTAGCGCCTCCCTCGACTCCCTGAGCTGAAAAGGACCTCCTGACCCGACTGGTGACTTTTTATATACTTTAATTTCATTTAACATCTGTCTGCTCGCAGGTCAATGCAGAACAAACCCTTCACTCACTGGAAGCTGGTGAGACAGGTAGTCCTATTTTTAGAGTTAAGGAGTCACCTTCGCCATTAATGGAATTGGATCTACTTTGTTATTCAGTGCTGTTACATTAGAGAGATAACCATCTCCACTCTGGCATTTGGTCTCTTCTACTGCCAGGCAACGCAAACATCACACACTCGTGTAAACAGACAAGCTTGTCTACGTGCAGACGCGCACACATGGCTGATCATTTAGCTTAATTAAAGTTGGATATACGAGCTGATGACAGGGAGCGAGAGAGATGTTGGACCAGGACCAACAGGTTTTTGTGTTTGTATGGAAGCATGTTTTCATTAATTCATAGATCACAGCAGCAACTAATTAGTAATTAGCATTAGTAATAACAGTATCAGAGATGGAACATTTTAACAACCGGCGGTTTCAGTACTGGCTCATTGATTTGGCCGCAATTCACAATCAGCCCAACTTTAAGATGAAAAACTTTACTGGTGTTGTCAAAGAGGGCACATTTCTTGTTGAAGCCACTGCAGCATTTGGAAAATATAAAAAATATGCCATTTGCCATGCCAAATGCCATTTGCCATGCCAGCTAGCAAAGTGTGATACGACTGTGTTTTTGCTTGATTTTGATCTTGATCTCGCAAGCTGAGTGATCTGCTCCCATTCAGCTTCTATTGATAGTGAGGGATTTAAACAGCTGAAGAAGTTTGTCAGAATAAACAACTTCACATGTAGAAAAATGTAGCAGCCGTACAGGTAATATCTCACACCTTTGTCATCTGTTTTAGTGCTAGGTATGTGCCAATTTAAGAATTTTTTACAGAACAAGTATCTTTGCCAAAGTGATCACATGCTAGCGTATTAATTCTATAATCATATGTCCTGCAATTAAATTAAAACATAAACGGCTACTAGGGATGCACCAATACTGATATCGGATATCGGATATCGGGCTGATACTGACTCAAATAGCTGGATAGAGTATCGGAGACAATGGGGGTTGATCTATTCAATTCACTTCTGTTAATATTAGGGCTGTCAAAGTTAATGCGTTAATGCAAATTTGTTTTAACACCACTAATTTCTTAAATGCATTAACGCAACTTGCGTTTTGTAGGACACTGACACACTGACAGCTGTTGTTGTCTGTTGGGCTTGAGTTTGCTATGATTTTAGTATATTTTTTTATGCTAAATGCAGTACCTGTGAGGGTTTCTGGACAATATTTATCATTGTTTTGTGTTGTTAATTGATTTCCAATAATACATATATACTTACATTTGCATAAAGCAAGCATATTTGCCCACTCCCATGTTGATACAAGTATTAAATACTTGACACATCTCCCTTTTAAGGTACATTTTGAACAGATAAAAAATGTGTGATTCATTTGCAATTAATCATGATTAATCATGGACAATCATGCGATTAATTGGGATTAAAGATTTTAATCGATTGACAGCCGTAGTTAATATACCATATACATTTTATATTGGAATTTGAATTCCTGTTTAAGTTTTGACCAGTTTGTCACTGCAATTAAAAGGTTTACACTTGAACTGTAATTCCTGTTAATTTTGAAGATTTTTACCAAGTTGCTGGTGTACGATTTATTATTTTAATAGAAAATAACAATTCAGTTCATTTATATCTAGCCTATGTATGTATTTGTTACATTTTGTTTTACAAAGTTCGGAAAGCAATGTTTAAGTCAAGCCTGATGTTGCCCTTGCACATAAAAGAATGACCCCAGTCACTTCCACACAGTGAGGCAATCAGCTTATTAATTTAACACTGGTATCTGATCGGTACTCGGTATCGGCCGATATCCAAAGCCCAGGTATCAGAATCGTATCGGTACTGAAAAAGTCAGATTGGTGCATCCCTATAGGCTACACTTACACGATCTAATTTCTATTACAATCATCACTTTTTAAGACTTTTAATTATTATTATGAGCTATGAGAGGAGGATGAAGAGGAGGGAGAGCTTGATAAACCAAACGCATGGTGAACATACTGTTAAACACGCTGATGAGAACTCGGGTCGTGTTTGCTTTGCCAGCCTGTTGTTGTTGTTGAGTGTAGCGCGCCGCTGATTGATGGCTAAGAGGATCACACATGCATTTGGGGTCCCGATTCTTTATCCTCTCTCACTTAGTGGCCACGGAGCTTAGTTAGCAGACTGACTGGGTAAAAATAGCCCAGACAAGGCTGCGATATGAGCAGCGTTCTGTCGCAACACAGATTCTACTGCTTAACACCAAAACTGGTGTGTTACACAATAACACTCAACAGTGAAGTTTATACTCGATCATTGAACCTGAAGTTTTGGTGAAGCTTTATTTGAGAACTGTAGGGCGACAGAGCATGAGTAAATATGCGAGAAATCACTTGAGACTGGTCTGTTGAACAATGAATAACGAACAGTAAAATATTACCAAGAATACAAACAATAAAAACTATAAAACAAAAAAAATGTGAATGTGGCTCCAGCCTTCTTGAAGGGTTAGTTAAGGGTCAATTCCCCACTTAACCCTTGTGTTATCAAGGCAGATAGATTTGGTTTTGTGTGACGAGGTTCTCAGATATCTCCCTGAAACATCTACCGACTTCTCCCTGCAAACAGTTTTTATTGGGACTACCTTGTACTAAGCAACGGTTAAGTCTAAGGCATTTGTGAGGCGAGCCTTTTCATCACTACTGTTTGAGAAGTGTTGAGGGCGTAACATGTGTTTAGTGACTCATGATCCCTTGTCACTGACAACAAATTCCAATGAAAAGACGCTTTGGTAAAAGAACCCAGCTGATACCAGTATCCATATGTGAGAATTTGAAAACAGGAGCTGGCTGTGTCTGTGGAAATTTACCCTTTAATGACAAAACTTTACTGGTGTTGTCAAAGAGGGCAGATTTCTTGTTGAAGCCACTGCAACATTTGGAAAATATGCCAGCTAGCAAAGTGTGATACGAATGTGTTTTTGCTTGATTTTGATCTTGATCTCGCAAGCTGAGTGATCTGCTCCCATTCAGCTTTTATTGATAGTGAGGGATTTAAACAGCTGAAGAGATTTGTCCGAATAAACAACTTCACATGTAGAAAAATGTAGCAGCCATACAGGTAATATCTCACATCTTTGTCATCTGTTTTAGTGCTAGGTATGTGCCAATATGAGAATTTTACAGAACAAGTATCTTTGCCAAAGTGATCACATGCTAGCGTATTAATTCTATAATCATATGTCCTGCAATTAAATTAAAACATAAACGGCTACTAGGGATGCACCAATATCGGATATTGGGCCGATACTGACTCAAATAGCTGGATCGAGTATCGGAGACAATGGGGGCTGATCTATTCAATTCACTTCTGTTAATATTAGGGCTGTCAAAGTTAATACGTTACTGCAAATTTGTTTTAACACCACTAATTTCTTAATCGCATTAACGCAACTTGCGTTTTTTAGGACACTGAAACACTGACAGCTGTTGTTGTCTGTTGGGCTTGAGTTTGCCTTGTTGATTTGAGCATATTTTTTATGTTAAATGCAGTACCTGTGAGGGTTTCTGGACAATATTTGTCATTGTTTTGTGTTATTAATCGATTTCCAATAACAAATATATACATACATTTGCATAAAGCAGCATATTTGCTCACTCCCATGTTGATAAGAGTATTAAATACTTGACAAATCTCCCTTTAAAGTACATGTTGTACAGATAAAAAAATGTGCGATTAATTTGTGATTAATCGCGATTAACTATGGAAAATCATGTGATTAATTGCAATTAAATATTTGAATCGATTGACAGCCTTATTAATAAAAGTTTATTCTAAGTGTTTTTTGTCCAAGTGTTGTAAAACAACAAGTTCTGTTGATGAAGGACAATGTCATCTGTCAACCATGCAGTCTAATGTCATATTAGATCAACTCTTTCAGTTCACTAAACCGTTCCGGGGGGGGAAAAAATGCTGCTTTTCGGTTGAAATTAGTTGTCGGTGGTTTTCTAGCTGTAATCATAAAGCAGAATATGGTTGCGTGTGCATTTTTGTGTTTCCACCAGGTAAATCTCCAAATGACTTATAAGCGTTCCCTCATTTCAGCCAAAGGGCACAGCAGGCTGCGAGTGGAAGATGTGCTCAGCGACGCTAACAATGCTGCCGAGCCATTTTACGAAAACTAAAAAGCAGAAATGTTTCCCACATGCTGACAAGTGTCTGTTGAAGAAAAAATAAACGGCCATAATTCAAAATGTCAAAGTGTCCATTTAAGGGAGCGCCACGCTGTTATGTGCTTAGTTGTTTGGGTCCGGTTCAACGCTGGTAGGAGGTAAATCTAAATAGCAGTTTGGCTTGTTAGAGTTTGGAGAAGTTAGATGAGGCGTTGGCGATGCTCCATAGAGCCAAACATGTGCTCATTACAGCAAAGCTAGGATGGACAAACAGCTGGATACATCTCCCTCTCCCTCTGTTTCTGTGTCTCTCCATTTCTCTCACCAACTCTCTATTCATCCTCTCGTCTCTCTTTGGTCCTCCCATATGTCTGAAGTGTCACGGTCCGCTGACTGCCTCTCCTCTCCTCTCCTCTCCTCTCCTCTCTTACTCTTCCTCTTCTCAAATGTTATCTCACGTTCTTTCTCTTCTGCTTTCTGTATGTTGCGATACATCTAAGTCTAGTAACATGAGCAGCATGTATGTTTTGTCCGTCTATCTCTTGACTGTGTGTGTGTGTGTGTGTGTGTGTGAAGGCTTTAGGCGTACATGTTGTATGTGTGTGATCTCGAGTTACCCCGGAGGATCTGTTGTCAGTGCCTGTAAGCGATCTAAAGAGCGATACCGATCTTCAACCTCGTTCAGCTCATCTCACTCTGACTGCTCACATATCAAGCTGCTCTCATTAAACACAGCTAAAGACGTTCTGCAGCACAGGAGCTTCTCTTCTCTCTTATAGGCGTGGACATGGGACGATATGAAAATTTCATGTCACAATTATCCTGGCCATGATAATCGCGATTCACGATATTATTCCAATAATCATGAGAAAATGCTTAAAACTCTTAAAATGTGCAAATACAATTACACCACACAGAATTTTGTTGTCGATTTTAACACTTTAACGGTTCTTTAAAGTTTCTTTAAATATTTATCAGTTACTTTTCCAAATATTTATCGCTTTTTAATATCCACATGAACCGCTCTTCACATCGGAATAAATTAAAACCACTTAGATCACTTATTTAAAAAAGAAAATACGTCACTTAAAAGCTTTAAAGCTGACTTTAAAGCTGGTTCGCCTGTTATCATATGACCGGTTGCTGACAAGCAATGTGGCATTTAAAAGGCTACTTTTTAAATGGAGTCCGGTGAGTTAGTGCTCACTCCACGTAAAATGCTGCATTACAACACTTCCAGCTAATTTCACGGAGCACAATGAGGGCAAAACATCATCACCGATCTGTTTTAACCTAATATTCTCTGGTGTAGCTCAGCTGAAACTCTGAATCTGTCAGCACGTTAGCGAGTCGTTCACTACCTGGCCTGTTTGTAACCGGTAGGGATGTTTTCCCACGCTCAATAAATTTGTGACAACACCGGTGTTACTGATTACAACGGACATTTTATAAGATAAGATGACCTTTAACTTTGACCTTTAACGTTGGATGGCTGTGTGTCTGGCCTCTATGCGGTCGAGCTTTCGCAGCGTGGCGGCAGGTTTCCACCCGGCGCTGCTGCGCCACACACACTGGCTGGGACCGGTCCATCCTCCGCTCGACGATTGCCTCATTAGCATTCTGGTTCCCTTATAGCATTTGGTTTAAATCAGAAATATCGCCAAATAGGCGCTTTTGCTTTTCGCTTTGACACCAAATCCGCCGCCATTGTCCATCGTCTTGTCTGTCAACTCTTTCTTGTCCTGTGTGTGAAATCTGAAAATTAACTAAATGGGTTTTATTCTATAAAAAAGCAAAACGGCGGTGGGCAAGTAATATAATCAGTGTGTGCCCGCACACCGTGTAACACCGGTAACACCAACTACCGTAGCAAGCCCTAGTAACTGGTAGGCTACCGACAACATTATCTTCACTTCACTTGTTCAACTGACTTTCGCAGTTTAGATAACAGACACTCGTCTGTCCTGCAGTTATAACAGACATGTGAACTAACCACTGACTCTTTCCTGGTTCATGGACTCACGGCGGTGCGCCGCTGCTGAATGAATCTAGGAAACACTGGAGTGTAGAGCTGAAACGATTCCTCGAGAAACTCCAAACACTCACTTCTTACATGTGACAGTTGACACATTCACACGCACACACGTGCGACCAGACTCCCTGAACTGCTGACCCCAGGGTCATGAAGGTCAGGGGGTCAGAATCCATTTGTGCATGTGTGTCACATGGGCTGCACTTGGCTTTGACCTCTGTGTGTGTTTTTGTGACCTCAGTGTGCGTACGACCAGAGTGGGCCAGAGAGGACTTTAGCAGAGTCAGCAGAATCAGTAGATTAAACCGCTCCGTTGAGTTACTGTAGACGGTACTGTACTTATGTGTGTGTGTGTATTTTACTGACCTGGTTTGTCTATTAATGAAGACTACAGTGAGAAGAATGACACATAGCATACTTTTTCTTTGTCTCACACTCTCTCCTTCTATGAACAATATTTCCAGTTTCCTCAAGACACAACACACTTTGTTAAATTACTAATCAGTTATTGCTTAGTTGCCTCAATCACAAATCGTTACAGTTTTACAGTGTTACTTACCTTCCACACTACCTTTTTGGCTGCATGTTTGTGTTGCTGCAGTGGACCACCAGAGAACCCAACAGATTGATTCAGTTCTCCTGCAAAATTCCTCAAGGTGTACTGTTTTTGGTCATGGATAGTGATTTGTCTTATTGCGAAGACAATAGAGATACACTTTTTGTTTTTAATAAAGTTCTAATAAGTTCTCTGATGTGGTTCATCCCTGGGGTTGCACTATTCTTCCTTGAAGTTTGAGCTGATGCTGTTTCTGCTGTTGGCTCCAGGGTTATTATAGTAAACTAAAACTGAAACGAAAAAGAAAATAAGCAGTGAAACCTATTTCTAGTGAACTGAAACTAAATAAAAACAATATCCTTTAGGGGAGGGAATCACTAGAGGCCCCAAGATACAATATCATCACAATACTCAAGTCACGATACGATCTTATTGCTATTTCAAACATTTTGCGATATGCTAAGTACTTTGATAAGATACATTGTGATTTATTACCTTTCTTTCATCTGCAAATCACGCAGTTTGGGAACATCAGTTTTATTAATAAGATACAGTTTTCACTCTGGTCATCTCAGAGTTTTCATTTGCATATCTCGAGGTCAGAGGTCAAGGGACAACTTGAAAATGGCCATGCCAGTTTTTCCTTGCCAAAATTTAGCGTAAATTTGTCGTGTTATTTAGCGTTCTCCCTGACAAGCTAACGAGACATGGATTCCTTATGTTTTCTAGTTTCATATGATACCAGTATCTTCACTTAAGCTTTAAGATTGAGCCTGCTACAACCTCTGTAAAACAGCATAGCGTTGGATTGTTAGGAGGATAATAGTTATATAATAAAAGATCAATACTTGTCGTCCATGTATCATCAAAATATCGCGATACTATGCTGTATCGATTTTTTTCCCCCACCCCTAATATTCCCTAATAAAAACTAAAACTAAACTGAAATGATATTGCCTGATTAAAAAACTAAAATAAATAAATAAAAATGAACGTACATTAATTTCCGTTTTTTTTTTTAATTTGTTATAGCTATAATGCATCACTACCAAAAAAAAGGAGATAGCATGAATTTCCGTCAACTCTCGTGACATTAAACCACAAACATAGTACAGACTTGACCTTCAAGGAGACAACGCTATGCCACAATTGCTTCACTAAAGCAACGTGAAGATTAAACTTTACATTATGGCCATTCCTACACAGTTCTCCAACCATTTATTTCCGATGTATATGTAGCTACATTCTTCTGAGATATTATAGATGGTCCTAAAATACAAACTAAAACTACTGGAAAACTAAATATAAAAACTAAAACTAAACCTTTCTGATAAACTGAAGCTAAACTAAAACTAGCAACCAAAACTAAACTAAAATGAAATTTGAAAGTCGAAACTGAAATACAGTAACAACGAATTGAAAATTCAAAACGATTACAACCTTGTTTGGCTCTGATTTTATTTGTGTTCAACTGTGGTGGCTACTGCTGCTTATAACAGTTCTTCAGTTCTAGTTTTTTTCTGTTTATTACAAACTGATGTTTCTGCTGCAGGCAATGTAAAATGCATAACTACCTAATCCAAAGGATAAGTAAGGGAATTACCCTTCAGGTCGTACTAGGGCTGGGCGATATGGCCTAAAAATAATATTGTGATATTTTTAGGAAATATCTCAATACACGATATATATCGCGATATTTTCAAATATATTCTAAGCACTTCATAAATGCTCAATTGAACCCTTTGATGCATACAATCACACCAATATGATGATTCTTGTAGTCCCTGCAGCATATGTCTGCATTAAAACCTTCTTGTTTATATTCATTAGTGGTTTCTATTGGAACAATTTGAATCTTGCACGCAAAAAGGGGGAAATCACAAGTTGAATTTAATAAAACAGTATCCAACAGTATTCACTTTAACCAAATTTTTAACCGGCAATACATGCTTTATATATTTTGATAAATACAAAACACACACACACACATACACACATCGACTATATTCGATGTATCGCCCACCCCTAGGTTGTACTTGTATCTGTATTTTAGAGATTGTTCTCAAATCTTGAACATACTCAATATAGAGTAACATCTTTGCATCCTGCCACACAACAGAGGAGATAACATTACACAACGCTGTTGCTCTCACACACACACACACACACACACAGGTTTCCTGGCTCTGCCCCCATCGTTCAGTCTCTCATGCTCTCTTACCTGCAACTTGTCCACATCTCTTCATTTTCTCGGCAGTTTTGGTCACGTTCTCTCTCTCTCTCTCTCTCTCTTTTCCCCCTGCAGCTATTCCTCAGACCCGCAGGCTGCAGCTTCATTGCAGCTAGTTGCCTCAAAAGTCCTCTCTTTCCTCCTCCTGTGGTCGGCTGATTTAGACGTCCAGATTCTTGAAAATGTCAAAGATGTTGGAAATCAAACTTATTCTCAAAGAGAAGCTATTCTTCTTCTTGGTTTTTTTTTGGGGAGGTTTGGGGTCGTTTATTGGTTACACTAAATAACACTAGCTCCATGATGTTTAGCCAAGCCTCACTGTTGCTGTCTTTACTTCTAGTTTGATATCGACACATTCATGTAGAACTGCAATTAAACACCTGCGTCATAGTTGTCTTGTTATACTGTCCAATTACTAAAAGTGAATCCCTTAAAACCTTCCAGCCAATTGGAATCCAGAATTCTGAGTGGCCA
Organism: Sebastes fasciatus; assembly: GCF_043250625.1. Lineage (NCBI taxonomy): Eukaryota > Metazoa > Chordata > Actinopteri > Perciformes > Sebastidae > Sebastes > Sebastes fasciatus. The sequence continues at coordinate 11,375,840 of NC_133798.1, forward strand.
TGATATACAGTCGGGGCGGGAATCACCAGAGGCCCCACGATACGATATTATCACGATACTAAAGTCCCGATGCGATTTTATTCAGATTTTTAAACATTTTGCGATATGTTGAGTATTGCGTTAAGATATATCTTCCAATATATTGCAATTTATTACTATTTTTCAACTGCAAATTATGCAGTTTGTCAACATCCATTTGATCTAATAAGATACAGTTTTTCACTCTGTTCATCTCAGAGTTTTTGAAAATGAAAATGGCCATGCCAGTTTTTCTCACCAAAATTTGGCTAGTACTTTGGAGCGTTATTTAGTGTTCTTCTCAAGCTAACATGACATGGTTGGTACCAATCGATTCCTTCGGTTTTCTGGTTTCATATGATACAAGTATATCATTAAGACTGCACCCGCTACAACCTGTAAAAGACAGAACAGTGGCGGGGCCGTCGGATTGTTATTAGGTTAATAGTGTATATAATAAAAGATTGATACTTGACGTCTGTGTATCGATACAATATTGCCACAAAAAATATCATAATATGCTGTATCCATTTTTCCCCCCAACCACTACCATGGTATAAAGACCATTGTGACCTGGCTCTAAAGTTAGTCACTTTTATTGTCAAAGTTGTGGATATCAAACATTTATTTGAAATTAAAATGTTGCAGATTATTACTTTGATAGCACTTTTTTTTTTTATTAAAATCTGAGAATTCAACTTTATTTCTACAGAAGTAAGTTACTAGTGAGGATTTACCAACAACATATTTAATTTTAAAAGATTGTTCTAAAGGAACATTTGGTTTGAACAACTCGGAAGGCACATGTTGATTTTTTAAGGGAGATATTATACTTGGATAGATATTATTCCGATTTTTGGATTGTTGTCCGCACTTGCGCAGGTGATGCGCTGCACACATACACATAAATGATGTGAGACACAGGCTCACACGCGCTGTACACACACACACTTTACACACATACACAGCGCATTTTATGGCTTTAGGCGAGCCTTCTAGGCAGGATTTTGCTGTTGACCTTGACCGACGCTAGAGAGGAGCTGGAATGCTCTGCATTTTCAGAGATGAGCTGTGTGTGTGTGTGTAATTATCCTTATGAGGGCCGCAGATGAATATGGTGGTAGCAGAAAGCCCAGGAGATGAGGTGATGGCATACAGCACACACTCGCACACAAAGAAACACACACATGATGGGATCTGTCCATCCTTTTTTTTTTTTTGTCTCCACAGGGGAGGGAGGCTGAAGCAGGGCCTACTTACACTGGCTCTCATGTGGGTTAAAATGTGTGTGTGTGTGTTATTGTGTCTAGATATATGCATCTGTTTTTCTTCATGTGTGTGTGTGTGTGTGTGCGTGCCATTGTGTCGGTATGCCGTTATTGAATCTCATTTGCCACATTCCCTCTCTTTGTTGCTGTTGAATCTACAGGGTAATGGATTTATTAAGTTTGTCTGGCAGGGTTGTGTGCGTGCACATCCACACAAAGTGTTACTGTTTGTGCTTCTGCGTGTGTGTGTGTGTGTATCGTTTCTTCATCTGCGGTATGTGTACTTTGCGTTGATGTTGGTTTTGTGTGTATGTGTGTGCCAATGAGTGTGTGTTTGCGTTGTGTACTGCTCTCGTGTGTGTGTGTGCGTCCCAGGTTCTGTGGTCCGCTGAGATCAGATGAAAGGAAAGAGGCCTGTGACTGATCCACTCCTTCTGAACAAGGGAATTCGACCTCCCCTCTTTCTCCCCCACTCTCTCTCTCTCCCTCACCCTCTTTGTGCCTCTCTACCTCTCTCCCACCCCATCTTCCCCTGTTACTGTCATTCCCTCTCAGTGTCTCTCTCCCTCGTCGCTCTCTGTCTCCCCCTCTTTCATTCTCTTTCTCTCTGAGCATGTGACCCACTTTTACCACCCACATCTCTCCCTTTCTCTCCCTCTCCCGGGTCCCATCTGAAGACAGCCTACCGAGAGCAAACCAGGGGGACACAGAAAGAGAGACGGAGAATAAAAAAAGAGCAGCAGAGCTGTCTGCATTCTGTTCGTACATCCAGTATCACCCTCTGTGATTTAGTGCCTAATGTGTTAGCAGTCGTTACACGAGTATGAATAAGTGTTCGTAAACACAGTTTATCTCAGAGATGACGGGGAAGAAGAAAAAAGCCCCAAAAAGGCGTGGTCGAGGCGTGTGACTCCGTCTTTGAGCCGCTGTCAGACTCGCTGTTCAGTGAGTGTGTGACTTTCTTTTTTGTCAGAAGCTCTGTTGGTGGTTTTTCAGCGTGCGACTGCGGCTGGCTCACTTGTTGTTTGCTGTTTTTCTGTTCTCGCCTTTGCTTTCGTCCCTCGCTGTGCGTGTGTGTGTTCACTTGATTGGTCAAAACAGAATCAAAAAGGACTGTTTTTCTCCCACTTCAACATGGGAATATGTCCTTGGTGGTGGAGACATATTGACAGTTAGTTATAGTTGTATACAGGGACACATACAGCAATATAGTAGCACTTACTCTTGAGTGATTACAGCCAGAGACCAAGTAGAGGATCAACCCAACTCAGCTCAGTTCACCCATCTCTTTGTTTGCAGAATAGAGTTTCTAATTATCATCCATAATTATAAGTCCTAATTATCATCCATTCCATCATATCATATCATTATTTATCAAAACATGTGTAGAACAAGTTTGAAATGTGTATGTAGGAACTGTCAGTACAAACAAGAAAATTGGTTTAAAACAGCAGGGACGATTCCGATACCGATTATTAGTAATCAAGGAGGCCCATAACCGATATACACTTGCAGTAAAAATTTTAATATTAGTGTTAAAACAAACTCTAACACAATACTTTGTCGAAATGCCTTTAAGCATATGTTTAATTAAATGCTGCAAAAGAGAACTTCTTTACATTATCTTTTAAAACCATTGCTCTTCCCATGCTGACACCTTCTTTGTATGTATTGCAGACTGCCTTCCCTGGTGTTGGTTGAGTGTAATACTCCCATACTGCGCTTTTACATCTTTTCTTCAGTGCATAGGAAGAGAGAGAGAGAGATTGGTGCTGGGGTAAGATGGTGCGATATGATGGTATCTACCGTGCAATGGTAGAAAGGTGTCCACTGGTAGAGATTTGGCAATACCGTTTCCACCGGGGTAGCAATTCCTCGCGTGATCTTGTGATTTGCGTGTGATCTTGCAATCTCGTGAATCCAGCTGCCTCGCAGGGTAACATGATTTGGGCAGACATGGAGGAAGAGAGTGAAGTTGTAAATACAGAGCAGAAGTTGAGGAAGAACTCTTGGTTACATGATTACCAGACATTTGCACACTGTAGTCTTTTTTTTCTTTTGGTATACTCTTACATACAAGTTTGTGTGATTTTTATATTGCACTGACTGAAGTCAGGCTGGTATTTATTTGCACCTGTTAACCTTAAAACCTGTAACACTGAAATGATCGTTCTCAGGAACCTTAAAGCTTCCATTTTGAAAGTGTGAGTCTTTTGTTTTTAGTCTCATGCGAAGCAGTTGTTTTTGTTTTGTATGGAAGCTCCAAATAAAAGAAGAAAATAATCAACTTCTTTGTTTTATGAATGAAGCGGTATGAGTTGAAGCAGCGGCGCTGTGTGTGTGTGTTGACCAATCAGTGACGGTCATCCCTGCAAAAAGCGTTCCGGTACTTTCAGAAAGTACTACCCCCCCAAAAAAGGCCCTGGTTGGGGGGGAAATTCCACGGAAAATTAACTGAATTTAGACCCTGGTCCCTGTGGTCGAAATGCAAAGAGTTCCTCAAAAGGTTCCTATAGTTTCGGGGGAAAGTTCCTGCGGTCGAAACAGGGCTAAAAGTAGCAAAAAAGAAAAACAACGATAAAAAACTTCACAGACAACAAGGCTAAGAAAGAGCACCCTGGGAGCAGGCATGTCGGAAAGTTTCCCAGAATGCACCATGGCTTATGCACATAAGTCTCATTTTACGTGTGTTCCTGCGTTAATGTGTTTCACATTGTGTTGTACGTTTTGACTTGTTCCACACTTCATGGTTGCCATACAAGTGGTCACTACAAGTGCACATGTCCACAATCGTAAATATTGAATATCGTTGCGGCCAGGATGGACTTCCGAGCTGATCGGAGGATGTAAAAAACACTCTTAACACACCTCACACCACAGGAATATCTGGAAAGATAATCTTTAGAACCATCAAAAAATCTGGGTTTTGCTGACGATTGTCGGGAGGGGGGAATCGGGCCCAAAATCGCCTGCATTCTCGTGTAGTGTGTGCCTGCAGCATAATGTGAAGGTCAAATAAAGATTTGCAGAACTCATAATAGACATTGAGTCCAGGACCACTTTAGTGCAATTTGTGCACATTTTCAGATCATAAGAAAACGGATAAATCTCTTCTTGCTCCAGTTTGTTGTGGATGAAAAGCCAAACGGAGAGGAAGGAACAGATGTGGTTTCAAATTTAGCCAGCTTAGTGTGGAGAAGTCCTGACCCTGCTATACTTTTTCTTTTTTTTTTCTAAACAGGAATCATCGTATGACTCTTATCACTCTGCCGATTTTGTCCAAATATGTTCTCATTTGGGAGCAGCAAAAACTGTTAAGAGGTGAAGTGTCACTGTCGCCATCTCACATAGGTTGAGGTTGATTTTTTTTTGCCATATAAAATAATATGGCTTTGATTTATTTGGCCCCGTGACGTTTTTGTTTTTTTGCTCATTTTGTGTTTTTGCTTGCATTCTGTCACTCCAATCTGGATGTTAATCTTTTGTTTTCTTGTTAGTGAAGGTTAAAATTGCTGGTAACCTTTTATAATAACCATCATTTATAAATGGTAAATTGATAGTTAATTAAACTTAGTTAATAGTTATTTTACCGTTAACAAACAATGAAATGTAAATGAATCATGTTACTTATTATTAATGCTATAATTTCTGTTATTTTATCATTAGTTTGTGTAATATGAAATACTTAGTTTATAAATTATATATCATATCGTAGCTGATAGAAACAATTACATTCTGATTACATTAGTAAACTATTTATTAACAGTTTATTGTTTCACACATTATAACATTTTATATACTATATTAAGTATTTGTTAGTTATTACCAAATAATATGTAAACCGTTAAGAAATTGTTTGTAAAACATCTATAAACATTACATAGATCGATGGACCAGAAACCGATTATTAACCATTGACAAAGTATTAACTATCTATCTAAATAATGTTTATAGATGCTTTACAAAGTATTTATAAACCATTTAACACGGTATTATAATCACCAATTGCAACTGTACAATACCCAACCAAATAATGGTTTACAAACCAAATATTAACCATTAACAAAATGTTATAAATATCTATCTATATAATGTTTATATATATATTTATAAACAATTTCTTTGAGATATCTTAATCATTAAAAGATACACATATTATATATATATAATGTGTGCAACAATAAACTGTTCAAATAACAAATAGCATTACTAATAATTAGTAAACATTATTAATTATTTAGCATTTTGTTGTTTGTTAACAGTAAAAAAAACTATTAACTAAGTTTAATAAACTATCAATTTACTATTTATAAATGATGGTTTTTGCTCATAGTGTATACTGTATATGTTAACGCTCTCTAGCCTCTCACCCTATTTCCCTGTTACCTGACAAACGGCAGCGAGAGGTAACGGGGTCTACTTTCTGTCTCCCCTCTCCATCAGTCTATTAGTATTCAGGATGTGTTGCCTGCCTGCCTGCTGCCCGCCACTCATTCCCCAGACAGCGAATCAGCCGGCGTTGATTAATTTCAGCCTATTAGCACCCCTCGTTCCCCTCCCCCGGCTCCGCCCAGGTTAAATCCCCGTGCACACCCGCGTGCGCGCTCACAGGCGGGGGGTGCTGCTGGGTGAGCGATGGCAGAGAGGTTGCCAGGGAGCCAGTTGTTGTCAGAACGATATTAATGAGTGCGCTGCTCGGGCCCTAAGAGTGTGTGTAGATGTGTGTGTGTGTGTGTGTGCCAGTGTGTGTGTGTTTACGTGTGTTTTAAATGTGCGTCTATAATTTTTGGTGTTTGTATGCCAAGTGAAGTCAGGTCAGGTGTGTGTGTGTGTTCAAACATGCTAGCATATGTACGTCCATACATACATACATACATACATGTATGTATATACATACATGTAGAGGCTGTTTTTGTGTGTCTGTCTGTAGTTGTGTGTGATATCCAGCAATGCCATGGCCTGAGGGACAAGGGCTTATGTGTGTGTGTGTGTGTGAGAGAGAGTGTGTGTGCGCGCTCTGCGGAGGCCTGTCCTAGTTTCCTTCCCCTCACCAGGGAGCCAGAGGATCCAAGGACTGACGCACATCACCTGACAGCCGCCCCACTGCTCCACGGCCCTGCACCGCGTGTGTGTGTGTGTGTACGTGACGGAGATGGAGTGTCTGAATTTGTGTATGTGTCAGAGGGTGTGTGTGCGTAATCGAGAGAGATGTGAGAATGTGTTAGGAAATCCATCAGTTGGAGCATCCTTCTGTGTGTGTGTGTGAGCGTTCACATGTATGTTGAGTGTGTGTGAGTGCAGCCACAGTGAGAAAGTTGGAGAGAGTACATTTTGGTGTACTGATCCCTTGAGGTGTGTGTGTTGGTGTGTGTGTGTGTGTGTGTGTGCGTACCTTGGGGCAGAGTGGAGAAAATGGTGTCACATGAAGCTCGGACACAACAGAGCTAACTGCGCTCTACTTAACCTCAGTATGGACTTTGGGCAGTGTGGACTGAAAACACATTACCTGGACTACGTGATGTAAACACATTACGTTATCTCACTGGACCTGGGACAAGCAAATCTGGGAAAAGCTATTTGTATTTGGTTGCCGTCAGTGGTAACTTCTCTCTCCCTCTTTTGCCACACTCTTTGTGTTTTCAGTGCGACTTGCATTTCTCTGAGTGGAGCCTTAAACTAATGGCCGTTGTCTAACGTCTTTAACGCCGGGTTTCTTTGGAAATGACGTTCTCCTTTTTTAAGTTCAGTCATTTTCCAGGAATGCTGCCTTCTAACTTATCTGTTGCTGTTGTGTTTAGCGGCCAGCTACGTCCATGTGCCACAGTCACTGAGAAACAATCATTCTATTTTAAAATTGCATCAGCTTCCTTTTAATATTGCAAATGTCTAATTGCCTTAAAGCTGAAGTAGGCGAGATTGGAGCAGATAAGATTTAAAACGGTATAAAGCGGTCGCTATATCGTGACAGTAGTACATGAAACAGGTGACCTGAAAAAAATCATGTGCCTCTGTGTCCTCCGGTGCCCCTAACGGCATCTGCAAGATTTCACATACCAGAGGAAAACAACCAATCAGAGCTGATCTGAGGTCTGCTGTCCATCTGCCGTCTATGAGAGCCGGCCATCAATCATTCGCAAACTCCGACCAAACGGTCAAACTAGGCAGCGCTGATCAAATATGAATCAACATTATGTTACGTTAATGCCTATTTCTTGCCTCAAATGTTTTCAGAATCATCTTGTAGTGCACGGTTTAGCTGTAAAATGAGAAAGTTTTTGACGCTGCCGGCATTGTGAAATCTGGTGAAGGAACGCCAAGTTCCGGTCACATGACCGGAGCACAGCCAATAGGAACGCTCTCTCAAGGAAATGACCTGTGATTGGTCAAAGTGTCCCGCCACGGGCTGGATTTTTTAAAGCCTGAAAACAGAGCCATGAGGAGGTGCAGAAGTCTAGGTTTCTCTCAGAACCCTTGAATTACAATATGCTGAAAGGTTATTATGGCATTTTTGCCCAATGATGCCAAAAATATACCGCCTACTGCCACTTTAAGGCTGGCCCGCACTAAAAGATTTTTCAAATCTTAACAGATGTTGAAAATGTGAGAGACCCCACACATAACGACATGTTGTTCCTATAGTGTGTGGAGAGCAATGATTTGGCCAAGACAGCGCACCACACGCTAACAGATTCCATTCATGAACAAGAAAAAACAGAAATCTCGAAATGTGACTTCAGTGTAAACAAACATGGTGGACGACGGGGAGGAAGACTTAGTGATGTTAGTTTTTGCACTACTTTGTACTGAAAATTCACGAAGGATGGCAGGTTGAAGTCATGGAGACACGTTAAGTAAACACTTGCGTTGTTGCCATAAATCAACAAGTTGGTCCTCCATTTCTGAGATCCATCTTACTGCTACTTTATGCTTTGCGTTTTTCATCAGCTCATGCATTAGCCGCGGTGGCGGTTGTGGCGGTTGTCCTTCCTTCTTCAGTCAGCTTTGTTCTCTATTGGCTATCGTTCTTTCCCATGTGACGGCGTCATCGGCTGTCCTCGGGGTTCCCCACACACAACAGGATATCCGATTGAACATGTTCAATATTTACGATTTGAAATCAGTGTGGCCATGATGGACTTCCGAGCCAATCAGGGGATGTAAAACACACTCTCAACATACCTCACACCACAGGAATATCTGGAAAGATAATCTTTAGAACCATCAAAAAATCGGGGCTTTGCTGACAATTGTAGGGATGAGGGAATCGAGGTTAAAAATCAGTTTGATTCTCGTGTAGTGTGTACCCGGCATTAGATGACTTTTGAATTCCATTAAAGTATTATCTCAGGAACGCCTGGAAGGAATTTGTTCAAATTTGGCACAAACATCCATTTCGTTCAAGGATGAACTGATTAGAACTTGGTGGTCAAAGGTCAAGGTCACTGTGACCTCAAAAAACACATTTTTGGGCATAACTCAAGAGTTCATTATGCAAATTATGACAATTTCACACAAATATCTAATAGGACAAAATGATGAAGCGATGACATTTTGGACAGACATTGATGTAAACTGCAACTTGACCGGTTGTTGGAGGCGTACAACTGCAAGGTGGTAATTCTAATTTGCGTTTTTTGTATGGATTAAACACAAATATTGAAGCATATTATTTAGTGGTCTTTAGAAGTGCTGTTAGGTGGATTTTATTACTTTTGTACAGAGCCAGGCTAGCTGTTTCTCTCTGTTTCCAGTCTTAAGACTGAGTTAACCGGTGTTGGGCATCACAGCACCCAAAGTAAAGTCTTAAACAAAAATACCTGATCATTTGCCGTATCCAACGACATCAATAGCGGAAACAATAGAGCTTTTTCGTAACTCAAACTCATATAGAAGCTGAACTTCGGTCTACACTTGAATTAGCCATCTGTCTCCTCACAACTTTGATACCGTCTATTTTTAGAAGGTGAAGGGTCACATTTGATGATTCGTAAAATATCCATAATCACATATTTTAAATCTCCCATGACCACTTCAATCCTTACCTTATGAGAGGCTGATAGCATATTCATAGTCACACAGGTCTATAGGCACACAGGCCTGTGTGCTTTATTAAAAAAAACTGTCATGAATATCTTATAGGCTGCTAATGCTGGGTGATACGTTAGGATCTGAACACATTAAAGTTTTAAAAGCACATTTGACTGGCAAAGAAAGAAGGATTAGGAGAAAGGGCGACGGAGAGGGGGTGAAGAGAGACAAAGAACAAAAAGACAGAGACTTAGAAATAGAACAGCGGTAGTTTATATTTGTTCGTTTTATAGTTTATTTCTGTAAGTGGGTGAGATATTCTGTTATCAGATTTCCTGCTTGGGCTGACAGGTCAGACATGTCAGAACAAAGTAAATAAAGGGACAATTCAAAGATGAAAGACATTGTGAAAGTGAAAACCCTGCAGTGGGATACGGTGCTCTGCCATATTAGATGAGCTATAGATCAGGGATGTGTGTGTGTTTTCAATAATTCAGTATCTCTAATCTTCAGGGTTGTGTGGCTGAAGGGTCCTGAGTTTGACCCTCCCATCTCGCTCTCATAATATTGCTGATGTGCGACTTTAGAGTATGAGTAGTTCTAGTTAGTCCCTCTCCCTCTGTCCTTGAGTTAATACTGCTGACCTATGAGTTTGGCCTTGTCCCTGCAGAGGCCTACCTCCCACCTGAAACAGCCTATGTGTGTGTCCGCGAAGGCTCGGTGCTGCGTCAGCGTTGGTGTTTCACATGTGAGAGGTTGTGACCCCGCAGCCTGGGGTACCCTTGTCTTCATCTGACTGATTACATATTAACATCCCGGACACACACACACACACTCTCACACACTCATTGTGGTCGAATGGTCATTTGACCCCTCTGTGAGGAGTGAGTTGTTCTCCCAGTGGTTGCAGGGACCTCACCCAGTTCATTAATACAACACATCATACCCGAATACCTTCAGCTGCTTATCATTTCCACTCTCGTCTTCAGTGTCCTCTCCTCGATAATAAACCGTACCCAACAATATAATCTATATTTTGAGTAAAATGTGTTTTTTTTTGTGTCCTTCTTCAGGTAAGCGGCTCCAGGAGTGGGTGTGTGTGATTCTGTGCCTCTTCCTTTTCATCATCAACTTCTCCTTCCTCCTCCTGCACTTCTCCACCGTTCACATCTTCAAGATCATCCTCGGCATCGGTGAGCTGGCAGTCTGAAAGACCGTGATTGTAGAGAAATGACCAAGCTAATACCTCTTTCACACCAATGACCGGGGCTGGACCAGGTTTACCTGACCCATGTTTAACCCTCCTTTTTACACGTCTGAAGGATTGCAGATAGAGGGGATGATAGTGGGATCATCAATGTATGCAAACGTGAAATTTCACAGAATGATGCATGTTTTTGGAATACAATGTAAATATAGTATATTTACAAAGTACACTAATGTATGCAAAAACGTACAGACAACATACAGATTTTACAATATCTATCAATCAACACTCATGAACCTTTTCTGCTCTATCTGCAGTTCCCATTTATCATATATTGGACTACATTGTGTTATCTAATATGATAATATGCTACATTTATAAAAGGATTAGAAACTTCTGAAGTCTGAAATGTATATTTCACTCACTCCACCATCCCAGACAAGATTTGCCTCATATAGTAGGGCTATTCAAGTTTTTCAGCTTGTGGCAACTGTTGAATAATGTCAGAGCTTGTCCAAATGTAATAAAATTAATTAATTTACTTCGCTAATTGCTCGATAATGTAATGAACTGGGACTGAGTTTGGTACTTTATGACAGGTGGAACAGGCGACAGATGGATCTGTTTGCAGATTTATTTGGGGAAATTAAGAAAGTTAAAAAAGGTAACGTTAGAAATAGAAAATGTTCAAACAAGCTTTAAAAACAGATGCACTCACAGCTGGAGGTACCGCGAGGTGGTCGGCTACACGGAGTGTTCCCGTGTAACGTTATGACGGATGCCTCTCTCATTCAGCAGCCTTTTTATGTTACATACACTATGTTGCCCCTCACCGTCTCGGTCATTTATCGTTTTTTTCTTCCTCACCGCGGACCGCCAGGAGCTTCCGCACCTCAAAGTCTTGCCGCATGTCCATAATGTTCAAATCTTCCGTTGTTCACCTCCGGTGTGTCTGAAAACAATTCTGCTGCCGTCGCACCGTTTGTTTATGAGCTACGGCACCCTGTGACAGTAGCGTCACGACAGTAGTCCTATTTGCAACCAAATAGGTTTGTCCCGCCCCGTTCGTTAGCGACCCTGGTGCGTGCCATTCACATTGAAATCGACCCTGGTCTGACCCTGGTCTGACCCACCTCTCGACCTGGGTCGCAAAGCCGTGTCGGTCAACGCAGGTTAACCCTTTCAAGCACACAATCAACCCTGGTTCAACACTGATTGAGCCTTCAATGTGAAAGGGGTATAAGAGGAAGCGCTGGTGCCACTTCATGTGGCTGTGGAGGCCGATGCTTGAGCCACACACTCGCCCACAGATGGGGCAAGGGAGCCCAGATGTTGGGGTAATGCCGGCTGCCCGCTGGTGTCGTTGGGCATGCCTTTCGCTCCTCCTCTGTTGGATGATGTGATGTATTTGTTCGGCCGCTCTGGCACAGGTGACCTGCCAGGCTGACCTATCGAATGCCAGATGTTCTAGACTGGTTGGGTTTATGTTGCAGCGCTCGTGGAGATCTTTAGTATAGTCCTTATAGCGCCTCTTTTGTCCGCCAGCTGCCCGTTTTGCAACGCTGAGTTGCCCATAGAGGGCTTGGCGGGACAGGTGGTGGTCGGGCATGCGGATAGTATACTTTGTGTATATATATATATATATATATGTATATATATATATATATATACACAATGTAATGTTGGAAATAATTTTTCGAAATAAGCCAGCACAGTCCCAAATCATTGCTCCAGTCCACATGAGGTTTTTGTAAGACTTTTGTAAAATTGTGTTTTGGTGTTTGCGTGCACGTCTAATAACAACATATGTTATTCCTCTCTCTGTGTTCGTGTGCCAGTCCTAGGAATAGTGACGGCAGACTTTGCATCGGGGATGGTACACTGGGGGGCGGACACCTGGGGATCTGTGGACATCCCTGTTATTGGCAAGGTGAGCACACATGCATACATATATATATATATATATACACAGCTTGACTGTTTATGCTGCAGGAAACAGCTTCTAGTCATTTGCCATCAATTAACTACTGTACAAAGTAACGTCTCATGTTCCTCACTTTCCCCTGAAATCATAATTCCACCACAACTGAACTGGCACATTGATAACAGCCCTAAAAAATGAGGAATACATTTTTGGGGCAATGTAACAACCTATGTTGTGTCGGTGCTACAATGAGTCTGAATTCTTCTGGGCATTTTTATCTGATACACCTCTCTCTATAACATTTTGGACTGTAGCTGCTTTTAGATGTGTTGACAAACTTCTATTTGACTTCCTTGTGTCAGGATTATTTCATCAAATATATCCTGGTCAATTCCAGCAAGTTCATTCAGCTGCTAATATACTATATGTTTTGCAAGAAGAACCTTTTTTCGCTGCTTAAATTAAGGCTTATCAATACATTTTTAATCTTATAAACCATGTGCTGTTCAAAATGAATTTGGTAGCCACCACACAAAAACGGAAATGAACATCTTCTTTTAATTGGTGGAAATGTGTGTCTTTATTTTCACCACTAGCTTTCTTTGCCTTGTGTTTAAGTCACTTGCTTGAAGACATCGGTTTGGTACAGTACATGCTTTACTTTTCATACAAACAGTACAAACAGTTTCTGGCAGCTAAATGGGATTTTTTGCTGTTAGAGGTTTTGCCAATGAATCAATCAATCAAACTTCATTTGTAGCACCTTTCATGCAGGTTAATGTAGTTCAAAGTGCTTCACAGATTATTGACAAGCTGAATGTCAGACAGAACAAGTGTGAACCTTGAAAACAACAAAAAAAAGACAAAATCAGTAACTTGAGACCAATGCACGCGAGACAATAAAATGATAAAAATGTGATAAAATAAAATGAAAAGCTATAATAACAGTAGTACACAATGTAAAGTAAAAACTAGATTAATAAAAAAAACAAAAGATAATAAAAATATACAAATTAAATACAATACAATAAGTGATTAAAAGAATAACAATAAAATATATTAAAAATAATATACAAAAAAGTAAATACAATAAAATAGGTTATTAATAAAAAATAAAATATAATACAATTTTACACCTTAAAGACAATACAATAAGTGAACAAAATAATAAAATAATAACTATTCTTTAAACAAAAGCTTGTAGTCAACCTAGAGTACAAGATGATGTGATATGAAATTATAGTAAACATTTCTGTGACCCAGTGAATTATGGACTAGAGAGAAGATAGTGTACTCTATCAGTGTCCCCTCTCTCCCGAGGCTGCGTCACCATGGCAGCATGGTCGTTGCACCTTATTCCCCCCCGAGCCTCAGGACTACCGTAGTGACCTGGAAACTAAATGTCATTGTCTCACAGAGGGACCTCCCTGTAGACCATAATGTCCAAGGTCCCCAATACACACAAGACGCACACCCCCACATGGACACAACTTTGTGAGTGGCCTCACCTTGAACCTCTGTAACATATCACCATACAGCGCCAGAAGACATGTGTGCACATATGTGTGTAGGCGTGTATAAATATGGATGCACATACACTTAATTCTCACATTAAAACGCGTCACCTACATTAATGCACACACACATTTTGCCCCGTTTCCCCCAGCCAATTAAAGTAAAGGTTATCCTCATTTCAGCCAATTAAAATCAGTGTGATCAGGTGCAGCTTGCAGACTGGTTCATTCATGTGAACTTTGTTTTGATTGATGGGATGAGAGTTAAGTGTGTGTGTGTATTTCATCTGATATTTCTTCTATTTATGAAATATTCATTGATAATTAATTAGTGGAAATGCTCGTGTGTGTTTTGAGACCTGAAGCATCCTAATGATAACGATAGTTCTCATTAATGCTGAACCCTTATGTTAACATTGTTTGATTAATAATATTGTAATATTCACTATTTAATTAAAATGTATGTGATCTGTAACAGGTACTTCATTCTATTACAACATGTAAAAAGGACGTATTATGAAAGTTGAATATGTTCATATGTACTATATGATCATAAAAGTGGTAATGGTCTTTTATGCTATGTGCGTATTGCCATTATTATAATGAAGTCAGTGTTTCCCATATAACTGTACAGACCTGGCGGGCCGCCAGGCCAACGGGAACCCTGAGGCGCCAAAAAAAAAGTTTTTTTAAATGCCAAAAATAACTCCAAATATCCATTGCAGTGTTTCCCCTATATTCATTCTGCAGCGCCACACCAATATGAACTGCAGCGGAGCACCGCCGTGAGTCCATGAACCAGCCGTGTCTTCTATCTTAACTGCTAAACTCAGTTGAACAAATGAAGTGAAGATAACGGCGTAGGTAGTCTACAGGCTCAGTAGTGAACGACACGCTAACGTGCTGATGGATTCAGTGATGCTGTTTTGCCCTCATTGTTTTCCGTGACGTTTGCTTGAAGTGATGAATCACGGTGCGTTTTATGAGGAGTGAGTTCTGCACCGGCCTCCATTTAAAAAAAATAAAATAAAATAGCCTTTTTAATGCAGATTAATTTGGCAGGCAGTTAACACACCAGTCATCATTTTGTTTGAATGAAAACTCAACTCAGGTGTAGGTTAATTGTATTTGCATTTTTTTTTTTCTGCTTAAAATTCCAGTTTGGGTTTCTTTCTCTTTCACTGCAAACATGACCCTTTTTAATGACAAACTGTTTATCCTGCAGGAACTCAGGGTATTTTAACAGAGGAGACAATTTCAGTAAGCATCAATGAGTTGCAAAGACACAAAACACAATCACCATTAACATCTTAATATGAGTTTCATTCATGCCTCTGAAATGTTAATATTCCATTTAAAGGCAGGGTCGGTAATGCTGACAAACTAGCAAGAGTACAATAGATTTTAAAAATGATCCAAACTGAAAAACTCAGCCCAGTGTTGCCAACTCTTCTCCAAAAAAAGCTGTCAGCACTAGCTCAAAGTCCCTAAATCTAGCGAGAAAGTCGCCATGTCGGCAACACTGACAGTGACAGTCATTCGGACTGAATGAAATGATTGGACGGGCTTATTAAAGTCCTGCAACAGCCACAGATACACACTTTTTTTTCCATTTTTGTCAGAACATTTGATTTATTGATTGCTGTCTGGATGTAATGAGAATTTCAACAAATATAACAAAAATGTATTTGAACAAGACGACCAATCTTCGTACTTACCATCCTTCCTGATATTCCCGGTTGTCTCCTGTTTTTCATTGACCTCTCCCGGTTTCCTCCCGGGGTCACAATTGTCCCGCATTTCTCCCTTTTATATTGCTTTTTTTTTTCCTTTTCATTAACTCAACCTGTTTCTGGTGTTGTACAGCGTGCATAAGCCCTACTGTTTCCACCTGGATGGCAATATAGCTACACCAAATGTTTTTTCCTGGCAGAGGAGAGCTGCCCGCGATAGAATGCAACGCCGTTTTAGCTGCGCTCGCCGCACATCACAGCATCACAGCAAAGCCGTGTGTCTGTAAGCACCTTCAGTGAGTGAGAGAAGGAGAGGGATATTGAGAGTACTAAGAGAAAGAAATACTCAAGCAGGGCAAAAATGAATGAATGAATGAAAACTGATGAATATTAGTTTATACCAGAGATTCACACAAGTTCACGTCAGAGGGGCGAATTAATCTGTATTCTTTCCTGAGAATTAATAGTACAATTTAAAAGTAGCCTTGGCCTATTTAACAAAAATGCTGTTGCAGTGTACTTATTATTTTTATATTTTCATTCTTCAATCCTAATGATTTATGTCATTCTTTTTGATTTGCTGTTGATTGAGCTCTAATGTAATATTTTCTGTCAGGCTATTAATCATATCATTGTGTCAAATCACTGCGTGTGTAACTCTGAACCTGATACATTTTGATTATTTTGTTTTCACATTTTGTTATCTAGATAGCAACACATTTTGTGCACATGCATTGTTCCCTCAGTGGACTCTAAACAATGGGTTTTTCAATCCCAGTGTTACTGTTTGCTGAAGGTACTCTGTGGTTTGATGTTTATTTATGGTGTGGCATTTATTGCGGTTTGGGGTAGTTACCGGGACCAAAGGCGCGGCGGCAGCCACAGATTTGCATGGTGTGTTGGACACCGTAGGAGACTTCTAATAAAGACTCTAACTGGAAGAGAAGAATGGACCTTTGCGGAGAACAGAGGGATGGCAATAGGCTGCTGGAAAATAATGTGTGTGTGAGAGTGTGTTTTTGTGTCGGTGTGTATTTTGCGACTGAGAATAAAGCAGGCGTGTGCTCCCAGTTAAGGTTAGTTTGAATATCAAAGAGGAGCACGATGGAGAACACCTGAGGCTAATGGTGGTTGCGGTTATAAACGCAGACGAAACATTTGAAGCCAGTGTCGCTCTTTGTTACTTGTTTGTTCTGTCATTTCCTTGTTTATTGTGTATGTATGTACTGTGTGTGTACATGCGTACGTTCTTGCTTTGTTCCCCGTTGTTGTTATTTGTTAAGATCTCTTTAAAGAAGTTGCTCAGATTGTTCCATAGACACCATGCGGAGCCATTAATGCAGACACAACTCACATTGCCTGCACATATGGAGTCCTGCCCTCCATAACTTCACCATAAGGGGATACCTAACAGTCATAAGAGTCGGCTGTCACAGTATCATAAATAATATTTCCAGCAGTGAAGGCCACGGAGCAGCAACAGCTGCCACTGGAAACTGCATTCTCTATCTGTCAAAGTCATTGACCCAGTATGGCCAGTATGGTCTCCAGGATCTCAGGGAAATTTTTGCCAACAAGGTCACGGAAGGGGAATTTAATGTTTAATTTGTTTAAGCATTTACACATAAAAAAGTAGAAAAAACAAGCCAAAATATAGAAACAAAAAGCAGTATATTTTTGGCATTATTGGGTGAAAATTCCATAATAACCTTTCAGCATATTGCAATTCAAGTGTTCTGAGAGATAACTAGACTTCCGCACTTATTCATCGCTCTGTTTTCAGGCTTTAAAAAAATCTAGCCCGTGACGGGAGACTTTGGCCAATCACAGGTCATTTCAGAGAGAGAGCGTTCCTATTGGCTGTTCCACAAATACAGATGCGTGTGCAGGTCCCTTCGGTGAAAGCCTGATTCAACGGCGGAGTATCCTGCAGGAAAAGGTGCTTTTTCAGCATTGGAAACAACTTGTTACACAGCAAAGCAACCCCAAACAAGGAAGACAGACTTATCAAAAAGAGTCAGACAATATTGGCGAAAAGATAATGTTGCTAATAGTTTAGCCTTCTGCTCACGGCTGCGGCTAGCTTCATGAGCTATGGATGAGGATGCATTTTCAAATTCTGGCATTTTTTTTTTCCTTTTCCAGAAAACTGCCTCCCCTGGGCTACTTGATTTAAACAATGCTGAATGGTTATTATGGAATTTTTAGCCAATAATGCCAAAAATAAACTGCCTCCCACAGCTTTAAAAACTTAAATAGCAATTTAACGGAAACCAAGCTATTTTCTCTCCCTTCTGAAGTTCCACTAACTGAAAATCTGAGACAGCTACACAATATTGACATTAGGGCTGAAAATTAATGATTATTTTCATCATTGATTTACCCATTTGTGCCCAAAGACTATATTAAGTATGATAAGGAAAAATACCACATTTGATGTGATTGGTCAAAAGGTTTGAAATCTGGTACAGACATACTTTGGGCAAGTACATAACAGTATAACTTTTAAATTTAGATAAAATGATAAAAAAATATAAAAAATCACACTTTTATTAATAGTCAAAGTCAGGACTTTTGAAAAAAAAGGAAAAATGCTAACATTGTGTTAATTATATGTTTTCCATATGATATTTTTATATGTGTTAAAATCTTTGAAATTCAACTTGTTATGAGTTCATAGATATCAAATCCTTGATTTTGCTCATTGTAGTTTCTGAGATACAGTCATTTTACTATATCTAGTCTTCGGGAACATGGGACCACTGTTTTTTTTCCTAAATATTAAGTATAATTGAGTCTATTGCGAAAACAGTAGTCCCAAATACTAGATATAGTATGACAAAAAAACTCACTTTTCAGCCAAATGGTTTGACTGATTTAGAAAATTTCTTAACATTTGTGCTTAGGCAAGCCCAAAGAACATTTCCACCAAAATTAAAAAAAATTCAGTTGCGGGCACAAATGGGTTTATCATTTTTCAATAAACTGTTTAGTCTATGAAACATCAAAACAATTGTGAAAAATTGCCCATCTCAACTTCCCAGAGCTTGAGGTGACCTGTGCTAATGTCTTGTTTTGTTCAACCATACCAACTCCAAAACCCAAAGATATTCTCTTTACAATGACAATAAATGACAATTTTTGACATTCTGCTTGAAAAATGACTGAAAAAATCAATCAATTATCAAAATTATTGTAAGTATTATTTTCTATCGATCGACTAATCGATTAATTGACTAATCAATCATTCAATTCAATCCCTTAAGATTTCAGGATTTCTACATTACTGGATTTGTACACTGTACTCTGGTGTGTAAAATCTCGAGGCTAAATGACGATCCAATTCTTCTGCTTCTTATCATTATTATTATAATTAGTGAGCACATTGTGAAAAAGCACAATATTCACAAAACACCTCATTTGTCACCAACATCAACATCCCTTAATTGCAAGGTGATGTTGCTCTACCTCAAAGTTGTACTCTATGTAAAAGTCTCCCATACTTCACTCTGCTTATGCTCTTCATTCGGAATTATATAACTATGATTTGCTTTGATTTGAATCCATAAAAGCCTTTTCACGCTCCCCAGTGCTAAAACTGCAACACTATCTTAAAAAGTGCACTACATTCTCCCAGCGGTGTTTCGAACTATTCCTTAGCGAAGCTTTGGGCCGTGCTGTTTTTTTTTGTCGCCGTCATGTCGTTGAGCTTTAATTGACTCAACAAGGATTTAGCAGTCCTCTAATGACACCACTTTGAGGACAAAGTCACGCTCATTAGTTCCCAATGATGCTCGATTCACATTGAAATTTGCCAGATGTGCTTACAGTTTAGGGATACATGTTTGAAGATCCTTCCTCTCTAACTGTTTGCAATCTTCAATACGGTTTCTCCTTATGTCTGTCTTTTTTGTTACATCTCAAACATGTCTCCTTTAATGCTACTCTCTAATGAGGCTGATTAGGAAGTAGATTTAATTGAATGTCAGTTCCTTCTCAAAGACCAGAAGGAAAAAAAGGGCGACAGTAAGAAGAAAGAATCGATGGAAATATGTGGCCAAAAAGAGAAGCCAACAAAAAGTGAGATGAAAATACAGTATAAAGGTCGGAAGGACAAAAAAAAAAAGGAAGGGGGTGGAAGGGCGTGTCCGTCCAACCAGTGGGACAGCGCTGGTTGCTGGGGCGATGGGCGATGTGAGCTGGTGATTAACGGACCTCGTGCGAGGCGGGCCGTTAAACGGTGTGGGATTAGAGGACACGCAGCGACCGGTGGCCCGCCGTTAACTGGGAGCGCTGATGCCGCCCCGCTCGGCACGACCTCCGTGGCTTAGCCGGGCTTTCATCTGGCTGAGGGCTGCGGCGAGAGGAGGGGGGTGATGGGAGGTGGGGGAGAGGCAGACGGGAGCGGAGATGGGTACATAATTGTGAAGATATCAACTGATAGTTTCTGTGTTTGCAGTGGCACCTACCAACCATTTTCGCTGATGGCCGCGTGTGATTGGTCCGAACAGCCAACACGACAATAATGAGTTTTCATGCTGATGCTTCCATGGCTACACACACACACACACACACACTCACACTCACACACACACACACACATACAGATGCAAACCTACCTTTTTTTGCTTTTTCCACAGAGGGAAATAAATTACCTTTATCCTGTGTGTGCATGTGTGTGCGTGTCTCTGTTTTGTCCGCTTTTGTGCTTCTGAGATTCAGATTCAGTCTTTCATTTGAGACCCCCATGCTCTCACAGACAGGTGTCTGCCGCTGCGCAGTGCAGGTGGGGTTTGCGAGCGTGTACGTGTGTGTGTCGTGTGTGTGTTTGAAGCTCACATATTAGAGTTTGTGTGTGTGGCATCCACGAGTCATTTATGTGTATGAGTGTTTCTGCACGGGCCGACTGCTGTTCTGTGGTTTATTAGGATGCTGGATATGAGCTTTGGGGTTGTGCAGGCTGCTGGGCACCGCTGAGTCGTGGTGTGTGTGTGTGTGTGTGCATTTGATCTGCATTTGCGTAAAGACTGTAAACAATGCTTTCCAGTGTCTGTTTTGTGTTTCGATTTAAGGTGAATGTAAATTAAGTAGAAAATCTGCCCCTGCTTTTGTCCCTATTGTTGTTCATCACATCAGATCCATTTAGAGAAAAGTGGAGGTTTATGTGTGTTTAACTGAGAGAACAGAAGGTCAGAAACACGGGGAGAATTTTCTGTTTGCTGTTTATTTAAATTATTGCACTTTGGCTTTAAAGTTTAAATTCTGTTTCTTTTGCAATGTTGATTTCAACAGGATTTTTAATTCCAACCACATAAACCCCATATATAGAGTATAAAATGCAGTCTTTTTTTATGATTTCAAAATAAAACTGTCTATCATGCTCTATGTTTTGTGCGTCAGCCTGTAGACTGGTGAAAATAGAGAAACGGTTTAATTTTTCAGTGTCTTTTATTTAATGCAGAAGTAACATTTCAGTGCCGTCTATTTCCATAAGTCCAACTGCTATGACTCAAAAATAAACTCATGATTGGTTAACCCGTTTACACTCCGACGGCCAACCGGCCACTATTGTGTCTTTCAGAGGTTGTTGCGGGCTTAGTTTTAGAGTAAAGTTTAGCTAGAGTGAAGATAATCATGGTATCATATGAAACTAAAAAACCTAAAGAATCCATTGGTACCAACCATGTCATACTAGCTTGTCGGGAAGGAGGTTAAATAACGCTACGAAGTTACGCTAAATTTTGGTGAGGAAAAACCGGCATGGCAATATTCAAAGGGATCCCTTGACATCTGACCTCAATAAATGTGAATAAAAATGGGTTCTATGGATACCCACGAGTCTCCACTTTACAGACATGACCACTTTATGATAATAACATGCAGTTTTTTGAATGCAGTATAAATGTGTTATTTTCCACCTATTCTAAAATGGTGTATTTTAATATTTCTTCATACTGGGGTCCCTAAACAGTCTTGGAATTACATAGATTGGGTATGACTGTAAAGCTGAGACTCTTGTGGATCCAATGAGCCCAATTGTATTCATGTGTGATGATGTTAGTCTGTAAAAACTGACCTGTGGTGACCTCTAGGATAATCACAACCTCATGAAACTTTACAACCACAAACTAGAGACCTAGGGCATTCAGAGGATGTTTGGCTTTCCTAGCTATATTGACAATAAGAGGGTTTCTGATCAATTTTCCAGAACAGAAGTGCTCGCCATCCAATCGCTGAAAAATGTGATACTTGCAGAAATTTCCAATTGTCAAAAGTGAAACCAAATCACAGCATGGCTTTTTCTATGGTGTTCCTCAAGGTCTTGGTTTCTTAATGTGGTATTTTGGAGGGATTATTGATCATTTTTATCGATTCTCGAATGGCAAATTGTTTTAAAATTTAGCACCAAATCTGTGTAACAAATGGTATTAACCCCAAAATTGCTGCAACAATTTATGAGACATAATAGAGCATGGAAATGGCCATCACAGACTTGTATCATCATGTTCTACGCTCTTATACACTTTCACAAATTATTTGAATTGATTCTCTTATCGTAAATTAATCTTCAGGTTCCCAGCTTTCAGATGATGTACACCACTTCTATGTGGCATCTACTGTGACTGTCCCCCACCCCTACCCCTTTTAAAAAAGAGGGCAGAATGGTAATTGGCTGCTGCTTTAGACGCTATAGAAATGATTATTTTGTTAATTTTACAGCAATAATTAATCTCTGTCTCTCTCTTTCTGCAGGCATTTATTCGTCCATTCAGGGAGCACCACATCGATCCGACCGCCATCACTCGCCACGACTCCATTGAAACCAATGGCGACAACTGTATGATCCCCATCCTCCCACTGGCTCACATGGCCTACAAGTTCCTCACATACACACCAGGTACTTTAGCATACGCACACAGAACTTAAATCCCTCTACTGACGATGTAGCACGGAGCCAGTTGAGCACATGCATGTAATTTTTTTGTATCCTGTTTTGTCATTCCCATTGTTATCACCTGTGAGTGAGAAGCTTGGGGCCGTAACACCTGCAGGGGTTCGATCTATCCCCGAAGATTTCACCCCTTCTGCAAGAAAGCAGTGGGAATTGCGAGTGCAGCAACATGGAAGAGATCTCCCACCGGCTTCCCACTCACACACACTGCTAACGTGCTTGCAGTCACACTGCATAAAGCTGTAATAATAATATTCATAATGAACTTTATTTATATAGCGCTTTTCTTAACAATGTTACAAAGTGTTTCACAGCAACAAAAATTCAATAAAACAATAATAATAAAATACAATACAATGACCCTTTTTCCGTCGACGCCGTGATTATGTCACGTGTCAGCTGGAGGCAAAACAAAGGAAAGACTGGAGGCGAACATTAGCAGTGGGCTAAAGTTATACATCGAAAATGTTATCTTGCTTTTATGTTGGGTGCCAGAATTGATATTGCATACATTTGAGATGACAAACTGTGATTCGAAAGCTCTAGCGTGCTACAATATCGGTGAAATGTTTCGTAGATGGAGAGTAAATGTTGTTAATAGTAAGCCTTCTGCTAACCGCAGGCGTGAGCCGTTGGCTGCAGTTAGCAGAAGGCTAAACTATTAGCAACCCCTTCTCTCCATCTCTATAAACGCTTTGTCGATATTGTACGACTCTCTTTTGGACTGACTTTACTGAAAGATAGTTAACTATAGGCATCTAAATATTTATACGCCCTCAATTTATCTTGACAGCGCTGCTGTTGGCCACCGGCCCGCTTAGCTAGCTTGCTCATTCCGCCATGCTGTCATGCAACACAGAAAATGAGCCGAACAAAGATGTCACTCATCTGGCGATAGCACTGTGCTTTCCTACGCTGTGACAAGAGTGTGTGGATGAAGCATTAAGTTGTTCAATTTTAGTCAATTAACGACTGGCTAGTTAGCTAGCTACCTTGCTAATTCCACCATTGCTACAGAAAATGAGCCCAACAGCGGACAGCGCTAGGTCACGTTCCCTCTGACTCGTTCCTTGCAGCTAGGAGACTACTTCGCCGGGAGGAGAGCAGGCGTTAGCTAGCTAGCTTGTCTGGGGACTGACAAGCTAGCCGTCTACTCCTCCCGAAGTAGTCTGCTTAGAGGTCGGCTAATCTGGGCCCATTGGTTAGTGTTAACTTTCAAGCCAACAAAACGTGCGAGACAGCGTTAACTAACGTGTTCAGGGGTCCATAGATAAATAAATTGCAATTAAATATAATTCACACAGAGATTAAGGGCGTTTTCACATTAGGTACGATTGATCTGTACCGTGCCCGAGTACGATAGCCCCCCCTCTCCACTCCTCCGCCGCTCAGCTTTCACATTAGTAAAGTCGTTCCGTACCCGAGTACGGTCGCGTCATCATCCATGTGTATTTGTTTATGTCGAGATCAGCTGTTCTAGCGGCGGAGCATCGTAAAACACTTCATTCAAGCTCGACAGAAACAAAATAAAACTCACCAACACCGTCGTCGTTAGTCTCTCCAGCAATCACCAGCTCTGGTTTGGTCATAAACTCCTATTTCACAGAGTTTGATGTGAAAATATGTCGACTCTACACTCCGTTTCCCCCCACTTTACCTCTCTCTGCCCGCTGAGCATCTCTCGTTCTTCGGAGGCAGACCATTAAATAAATAAGCTAAATAAAATAGCAAACATCGCCCGACCCCATCGCCTACTATTATCTATATTTTAATGAACCTCTTGCCTGCTTTTTTGCTTTATCACCCAAGGCTGTGCAGCTCAGAGGATGAGATCGGCGCATGCTATGCGCATATAGCCTACAGATGATCGGAGGAGATCGGCGGCGTTGAAAAAAGCCGGCCCTTTCACAACTACTCGCTGACTGCTAACGTTACTCACGTTTAATAGCAGTCCACTTCCGTGTTTTGGTATGGATGGCTTTCACACCTAATGCGAACCGTACCCGAGTACACATGAACCGTACTCCAGACCACCTTTTCAAGTGGACTCGAGTACGGTACGGAGCGTTCACAATAATCAATCAAACTGGACTTTGGGGACAAGTGTACTCGGATCCGGGCCCGGGTCCCTGATGTGAAAGCACCCTGAAGCTTTTTAAAAAAAGAATGTTTGGGAAGAGATTTAAAAGTAGTGATAGAGACCTAATCTCAGTAGGTAAGTCGTTCCAATGTGTGTGTAATGTGAATGTAAGGACTTTAGAAGGTCGGCTCTACAGGGTCTAGCAAAGTGTAGCAGTGACTTAGTGTTGCAGGACACCAAAGGCAGCACAGACTCCGGCTGAAGTGTGTCCACTGGTCTTGGAAAAGCATGGGGTTAGTTTTGCAGGTAATCATGTGCACTGACCTTACAAGTGCAGGGCAGGAAGGGAGGAATGGGAGGAGGAAGATCAGCAGGAAAGACGGAGCAACCTGTTATTGAGGAGGGGACATCTCCACCTGTCATGTCTGCACTTCAACTCGAGCCGAAAGGTCACTGATGGGTGGAGAGGAGAGGAGTTATCATCAGTTAGCTGTGGTTTTGTGGGGTTGAGCTGCTCACAAGCATCATTGATACACTTTGCTGTCATGAATAAACCAGTCAGCTGGCTATCAAACTATAAAGCAAGAAATCTTTGTGTGTATGTCCTTCTGGCCTGTAACTTTTGAACCGTAAGTCTGAGAATCAAAATTCTAGGTCTAGATTGATTTTCCACCATTTACAATTTTGTCCAAATCAGATTTTTTTGCAAGTACTCCTACAAATTTTGAGCAACAGAACACTAGCTGGAAAAAGCTTACTTTTTTTTTTTTTTTTTTATGTTTCATACAGTTTTGCTATAACTGGCCCTCAAAGTTACCTCAAATGCTTTGGACAGGGCTTATATTACAAAAAATGTCATATCTCCTGAACGCTTTGTGCTATTGCGACCACATTTGGTAGACATGTGTAGATATGATGTCTGAGTAACCATGGCAATTTGTGCCATTTGGCCAATAAGTGTCGCTGTAGCAGCATCATCTAACTGTAAGGGAAGTATTCTTTGGCTATCTGTGTATATATATATGACTGCCATCGGACGGTTTCGGATGGGCATGCGCTCTGAATGGGCACTGCACAAGTTCAATAAAAGACAGAATAATCTTCCAACAAAAAGGAATTTAAAGGTGCAAATAGGCCACAATTTTACTTCTTCAACCAAATGATACCACGTTACGGTGGAATGCAATGATGAAATTTCAAATGGCAATATTCACAATAAAATGAAAATGTTACAGTATGATCTTTTCGATCTTTTATCTCTGTACATGTTTAAATTTCAATAATTACTAAAACAAGATGAGCATTTATCTTTTATAATTTACAGATAATGGATGGACGGATGTTTTGTGTCTTCAGTGTTGCTCACCTGAAAAAGCTGGATGTTCCATCAAGTAAGGGATAAAGAAAATATAGAAATAAATAAGTTTGGGGAAATAAATAATGAGTGAAATGCAAAGGGAAAATCATCCCTAAATAAATAAAATGAATAAATGCAAAAATAAATAATTAAATTTAAAAATATTTAAAATAAATACATAAATAAGTAAAAGGGAAAATTAAACAGAGGAGTAAATAAATAAGGTAATTAAAACAAAGATAAATAAATAGAAAAATCAAATTAAAACAGAAATATCAATTTATGTCACATCTATCAATTAATTAATGGCTACTTTTATTTTTAAGATTATTTCTGCTACATTTAATGATATTTATTTATTTATTTATTTATTTATATATTGAGTCATTTATTTATTTAATTTAGATTTTGGCAGGTTCCGTCCTCCATAGTGAACAAGTCGTGTAGGAGAGTAAAAAATGGCAAAGGAAACTTCAGGGTATAATATAGGTAGAGTTGTTTTGTTAGTATAGTTATATAAATAATGTATCAAAGTTCTCCATGTCAACACATTCAATGCCAAGAAGGAAGATGATAAAAATAATACAGACTGAGAATTCTGATAGAAATGGAAAGAATGTAAGGGATTTTTATGCATCAAGAAAAGAGGAGCAAAGAGGCAACTTGCAAAGGTCGGCTTCTTGTCCACAGCGGGGACAAGCGACGGTGGTGGGGGGGTTGGGTGGTGTGAGGTGAGGGAGAGAAGATTAGAGGGGAGAGAGCAGTAGTGAGGTAAACTTGTAGGTGACATCCACACCTGTCATGTCACACACCGCAGGGAGTCAAGAGGTCACGAGACAGAGACGGGGAGAGATGCAGTGACATCTACACCTGTCATGTCCGCACCTTAAGAGGTCACCGCTAAGAGTTTGAGACAGAGGGTGAGAGTGCGTGGAGGAGAGAGGGAGCGAGAGAGCGCGGGGGGTGCCAGAGGGTCATGTAGCGGCAAGATGACATCTAAACCTGTCATGTCAAGCTCCTCGCAGTGTCAAGCGGTCACCAGACAAAGACGGAGACAGAGGTAGATGGGGAAAGCTGAAAGCCGCGAGGTGACATCTCCAGCTGTCATGTCTGCACTTGAACTGGGGTCAAGAGATCGCTGTTTTAACCAAAGAGAGGGAACGAGGGATGGAGGTAGACTGAGAGAGGACAGCTGTAAGTCATAGCGACAGAAAGACTCAAGTGAATAACACAAGTTAGCCATGTGACGGACGAGCTGCAGACTCCAAATTCTGTTCAAATGACAACAACAGTAGCAGCGTTTCAGACCGTTTTCATGCGTAATATTATTTTAGGAATTGTCGCACTCAGCTGCTCCTATGCTTGAGTCCTGACATGTTTGTCACCTGTCAGTTCACATCAACACTGACACTATGAGCATTAACCACTTCCCTGAAACCAGTCTCTTCTTCATGTACTCTTTCTATATTTTTACTTGAGCTGTCAAAGTTAACATGATAACTTCAGGATAATAAATAAATCTATCAGTATCGGGTATCGGGTCCGATACTCTGCGCATGTACTCGGCTCGTACTCGCAAAAAACGGCTCCGATACAACGGCACCGATACCACTTTACGGCAGCGTGACGTTACCCTCTCGTCACCATCTTTCGGGTCCTATCGCACTATCCATAACGCTCCAAATTTTGGCAAGGAAAAACTGTCAAGGGGTCCCTTGACCTCTGACCTTAAGATAAGATGTGAATGAAAATGGGTTCTATGGGTACCCACTTGTCTCCCTTTTACAGACACTGACAGCTGTTGATGCCTGTTGGGCTTGAGTTTGCCATGTTATGATTTGAGCATATTTCTTATGCTGAATGCAGTACCTGTGAGGGTTTCTGGACAATATTTGTCATTGTTTTGTGTTGTTAATTGATTCCCAATAATAAATATATACATACATTTGCATAAAGCAGCATATTTGACCACTCCCATGTTGATAAGAGTATTAAATACTTGACAAATCTCCCTTTGAGGTACATTTTGAACAGAAAAAAACGTGCGATTAATTTGCGATTAATCGCGATTAATTGTGATTAAACATTTTGATCGATTGACAGCCCTAGTTTTTTTACGCTTAATTCTGCTTTTAGGAAGCCTAATTAAATACTTATGCCCAGCTGACAAAGATGCATTTTGTTCACCCTTTTGCAATGTTTGATAAGAAAAAAAGATTTGCTTGACAGGTGTCAATATATGGCTGTGGATAAGAAGTATAAGTATACTGATGTGTAAATGTGTAAGCAGCATTACACTGTTGTAGTTGGTGGAGGTGAGTTCATTTAAACTACTTTATATCCGGTTGGGTAGTTTAATCTACAACAATGTGTCATTTTATAAAATCATCTTATCTTTTGTTTTGTACAATCTTAATCTGTAAAGGAACTAGTAACTACAGGTGTAAAATAAATGTAGTGGAGTGAAATGTACAATATTTCCCACTGAAATGTAGTGTTGTAGAAGAAGTATAAAGTAGCTTGAAATTGAAATACTACATTCAGGGAATACGTCCACTTTGACTCAAGGATGAATTGATTAGATTTTGGTGGTCAGGGGTCAAGGTCACTGTGACCTCACGTCCGTCCCATTCTTGTAAAGGCGATATCTCAGGAATGCCTAAAGGTAATTTCTTCAAACTTGGAAGAAACGTCCACTTGGGCTCAAGGATGAACTGAATAGGTTTTGAAGGTCAAAGGTCAAGGTCACTGTGAACTCACAAAACATATTTTTGCATGTCATAATTCAAGAATTCACATCCCAATAATGAACATTTCACGCAAATGTCTAATAGGATAAAACCATGAAAGTGATGACATTTTGGACAGACATGGATGTAAACTGCAACTTTCATTTCTTCTTTTTTTCCCTCAGAATCTCATTCCTCTTCCCCCCTGTAGAACAGCAGATTTTTAAAAGTGACCTCACTCCAGACCCCAATCAACATTACACTGAACTGAAGATTTTCCAACAATCCCTCCTCTTTGCCCCATGAAATGAAACTACCTTTGCAGCTTTGAAATGCCTTTTATTATGTAAAGTCCTGTCACTGTTTCCTTTTTCAAAATAAAATTCAACACATTAAACAAAAAAGATGCACTTCCAAATGCTATTCAAGTGTGACTTTCTCCCTATTCCCCAGCCTCCATCTGAACTCTAACTACAACTCCACCTTCATCTGAATATCACATAAAAACACAGCACACATTCTGTCCAGTCCCTGCAGGGCACCTCTGTAGGAACGATGTGTAGTTCTTTTAGAGTATGAGAGCGAGATTGCAGCAAGTTGTTTAAATATTAAAAGGTGAGGAGGGGTGATGATTCATAGTTCCATTTGAACATCAGTGGGACTTTTACTTGCTTAATAAAGAACAGACAGAGTTCAGAGACTGATTTCCTTTTATGGTGGCACTGAGGCGAGGAAGGCTGAAGTGTCTCACCCCTGACTAACGGCCTTAAATTTCCCTCTTGATACCTGCGGTGCTGAGGTGATAAAAAACAGTCAAACGCATTGATGTCAGATGACTGATCTCCACTTGGCTTCTCTGATTTTTGGAAGATATCTTGACAGACTGCTTTCCGTCTTTCTGATTGTATGTTGTGTTACATTTCAGGCTATTTTACCCTCTCGTCCTCATCATCCTACTTATCTGTCTTTGTCCTCTCCTCTGCCATTCTTCCCCATCTCTCTCCGTCTCCTCTTCTCCCTCCCTGTTCCTCATCCTCCCCCTCGGTCTCTTCATCTCTCCGAGGCTCCTGCCGGCATCCTCTCTGTGGGAGTACTACGCCTTCATGCTGGCCTCCTTCATTACACTAAACAGTTTGATCAATTATTCTATTAACTTTACTCTCTTTCTTTCTTTCTTTCTTTCTTTCTTTCTTTCTTTCTTTCTTTCTTTCTTTCTTTCTTTCTCTGTGTATAAATGCCTGTCTGTCTCCTGTCACCTTTCAGAGGCCTTGGCGGCGTCCTATCCCTGGGACTGCTACGTCTTCGCCCTGGCGGTTTTCGTTACGCTGACCAATCAGATTCATAAGTGGAGCCACTCCTACTTCGGCCTCCCGCGCTGGGTCACGCTGCTCCAGGACTGCCATATGGTGTTGCCACGGAAACATCACCGCATCCACCATGTCTCGCCGCACGAGACATACTACTGCATTACTACAGGTAAGAACTGTGTTATTATGACTAGTGGGGGGGAAGGAAAAACATCAATTAACCTATGTATCAGGATTTTTTTTTACAATTTTGAAATTGATTTTTTTTAATGCCAGAATCGATATCTTTGCTTCATTTGAGTCGAGGCGGAGGTAGAGGGAAGATACCGCTTTTAATGTTTCAGTCTGAGTAACGTAGTCTTCTTTAATTTTTGCCTCCAGCATTGAGGCACTGAAGCATAGACTGTGTTTAATGGGACTTTTGCTTACTGTCAGATGTTTATCAGTGTGTATGTTGTGGGTGGCCATTTTGAGATCGCCATAATTGAAGCTGATGACTCCAGAATAATTTCACTTACAATTCTCTGCAGATTGGGACAAAATGGCGGCTGTGTCTGTCTGTCTGTCGGCTTCGTATAAATAACTAAAAGAAAATGTTCTGTTTTGCGTGCGCGCGTGTCTTCAGAGACACGAGGCCTCCGTAATAGATCCACATTCAGTATTCTGTGTGCATCTGGGTGAGAGGGAGAGAAAAAGAGGGAGGATACACAAGGGGGATTGAGCTTGTACGTCACCCTGCGCCCCAGCGGACGACAGATGTGTGTGTGTGAGCGAGTCGATGGGGGTGGGTGTCACAGGGAAAGTGTGCGCACACATCTGCATACTAGAGCATCTGTGTGTGTACTAGTCTTTTTGACCTCCTCTTCGGTTTCCAACCTGTGTGTGTGTGTGTGTGTGTGTGGTGGGAGGTGGGTTGATGGCGGTCTGGGACCCACGGGGGACGGCGGCGGCCCCCCACTCCCCCAGCCTGGTTGCCTGGGCCGGGCTTGGATTCCACCGGGGCTCGCCTAGCTGCCTTTGTGTTCGCCACCGGCTGACAATCCCCATGTATATTTAATGCTAACCTGCTGTCTGTTCTAACAAATAGGACTTCACAGGCAGAGGGGGGATGGAGGACAGGGGAGGGAGGGGGAGAGAGCGGGAGGGCGAGGAGAGGGTGGTGTAGGAAGCGGGGATTTGGAGGGAATAAAAGGGAGGAGTATGTGGCAAAAGAAGGAGAAAAAGAAGAAGAAGAAGAAGAAGAAGAGATGGAGGGAAAGAAAGAGTGAAATCAAACAAAACCTGGCTGCTTTACTGTCTTCCAGCAGAGAGAGGGGTCACTGTAGGGACACACACACACACACACACATACACACACACACACACACACACATTCACACACACATAGACATATCCCCGCAGCTATAGCATGCGCCCCTATGCAAACACATCATGGGTGGTGGTGTGTGAGCATCAGACAAGGGTAGCCTAAGTACACACAGCTCATGTGGATGTCTCTATTTGCTTCTTGCCAGTGTGTGTGTGTGTGTGTGTGTGCGCGCGCTTGTGCATCTGACATCTTTTTTATTTCTGCATTTGTGTGCTTGAGTTAATGTGGGTTTACAAAAGTAACACTGCAAGTGCTTTACTCTGCATACAAACGTAAGGATTGTGTCTGTGTGTGTAATAATAGTAAAAAGGCCTTTTATCTTAAATGTCGAGGGACTGCCTCTAAAGCAGCGACGCTTGTTCGTGTTTGTCGAGTCTGTGTGTGTGTGTGTGTGTGTGTGTGTGTGTGTGTGTGTGTCGGAGCAGTATGTATGTACAGAGACGGTTGTACAGTCATGCATGCATGCATGTGTACATGTAAATATACTTTGGCCTGCAGCCATGCATACATTAACATTAATGTATTTACATTACAGTAGATTCCAGCTATGAAAGCTCTGTAAACTGTAAAAGAACGAAGAATCTGGAAATGTGTGTGTGCGTGTGAGCAAGTGCACGTTGCAGGCATTTCTGTGTGTTAGTAGGGGCTAAGGACATCTCTTGGGAGACTCCCCTCATGCCTCCCCCCCCCTCAAATCTAGTCTGAATATGATGATGAGAAGTGAGACAGGAGGTTAGATATATAGCAACTGAAGATCAGGGTGCAGAGAGGGATAAGAGGACAGGAGAGAGAAGTCTGAGGTGAAGAAAAAAGATGAAAAAGTAAAAAGAGACACTATAGGAAAAATGATTCCAGGATGTTTGGAGGGAAAAAATGGATGTTGGAGGGAGAAAGGATGGTTGGAAACAGGTCAATACGAGCCAGTGTTCGCCCTGTGGGTGCTGCCGGAGCAGTGGGCGAGGCCACAGACAAAACAAATATCTTAATACAGTAGCAAAATCCCCTCAGGGCTCCAAGAATATGGACTGATCTGTCTAAAACAATTAAGCTCATATATCAATGTCAGGTCATTCCATAAGATCTACTTGAATAATTAAACATTGAGCTATATAATTTTTAGGGCTGTCAATCAATTTAAATATTTTGTCCATGATTAATTTTGATTAATCGCAAATTAATCACACATTTTCTATCTGTTCAAAATGTACCTTAAAGGGAGATAAGTAATTAATACTCTTATCAACATGGGAGTGGACAAATATGCTTGCTTTATGCAAATGTATGTATAAATGTATTACTGGAAATCAATTAACAACACAAAACATTGACAAATATTGTCCAGAAACCCTCAGAGGTACTGCATTTAGCATAAAAAATATGCTCAAATCATAACATGGCAAACTCAAGTCCAACGGGCAACAACAGCTGTCAGTGTGTCAGTGTGCTGACTTGACTATGACTTGCCCCAAACTGCATGTGATTATATAAAGTGGGCATGTCTGTAAAGGGGAGACTCGTGGGTACCCATAGAACCTATTTTCATTCACATATCTTGAGGTCAGAGGTCATTCCAGTTTATGCTCGCCAAAATTTAGTGCAAGTTTGGAGCGTTATTTAACCTCCTTCACAACTAGCTACCGTGACATGGTTTTCTAGTTTCATATGATACCAGCCTCTTCACACTAGCTTTAAAACTGAGCCCACTAAAACATAAAAATCATAAGTTGCATTAATGCGTTAAAGAAATTAGTGGCATTAAAACTAATTTGCGTTAATGTGTTATTATCAGTAGTCTTTTTTTGGCTTCTTTCTTTTTTAGCCAGGCTAGCAGCGTGGCTATACAGATGATAATGTATGTCTGTCAGTCAGTCCACCACTTTGGTCCAATTACTCCAAGTTCTGTATGTTCCTTTAAATTCTTATCTTACTTTTTACTTCCCCCCAGTGGGAAACCTCCAGTTCTGAAAAGGGAAGCCAATGCGGAATTGCCTTAAACTTGCATTCTTTCTAATAGCCAGCAGGGGGCGACTCCTCTGGTTGCAAAAATAAGTCTTATTGTATAGAAGAAAATGACCCTACTTCTCACTTGATTTATTACCTCAGTAAACATTGTAAACAGGCGTATGCGTTCGGTTGTACTTAGCGCCCCACCTTTCCGTGTTACTTCTGGTCACAAAAAACAAGATTGCGACGGCAAAAATGCCAGACTCAAGGCTTCAAAACCGTAGTCCACAAACCAATGGGTGATGTCACGGTGACTACGTCCACTTCTTATATCCAGTCTATGCTTGTTGACTCTCTTCTTCTTCCACTTTTCACTGCTCAATTTTTTCTCTCTTTTTCGGTGTTTCCTCGCATCCCAGGTTGGTGTAACTATCCACTGGACCAGCTGGGCTTTTGGAGACGGATGGAGCAGTTGATCAAACGACTCACAGGGCAGAGACCGCGATCAGATGACCTGGCGTGGGCCAAGAAGACCGACAGATAAACACACAAACACACATGCGGATGGCAGGATGGACAGATGGGGCTTGCCGATCCAAACATATACAGTAGAAACACGGATGGATGGGGAAAAACACCCACACACACACACACACATACACACTTTACTCATGTCTCTGTGCTTCTTGCTTTTTTGCTAAAGAACAAACTTTCAAAGAAACTGTGTTTGCAAAGAAAATCAAAGATGGTTGGAGTGATGCTACGGATGCCCTGAAAGGCAAGCTAGTTTTTTTTTTTTTTGGACGATCCATTTTCTTAGTCTGATCTAAAGTATTTTCTCTCCTGTGTTTATGACTTAAGAACAGGTGAAAACATGTTTTGTCAGGATAATCTTTGTAAGTTCCTTTTTTTTCTTTTCTTTGCCTCTTAGTGAAAAAATCAGCCTAAAAATGTATTTTTCTTCCATCTGTAATTTAGATGAGACTTAGACTTAGAAAATGGATCACCAGAAAAAAAAAAATCTTCTGTGCCTTTCAGGGCTTCCGTAGATTTTCTGTATAAGCTGGAGTCTATAACAAGCTTTGACGAGGTGAAAACTAGATCATAACTCTGCTGTAATAGCCAATCAGCTTGTAGTCCTCTTTAACCAATGAGGTGTGTAGGTGTAGGAGGTTTCTGGAGGTTGGGCTCTCCAGGAGCGACACCGTGCTGCCTGTTGCAGGCAGCTTCTTACACACACACACAAACACAAACAAAACCAAGTCAAATGTTCAGTCAGTCTCTCCTGATTTGCTGTCTGTTTTTTCTAGCCCGTCCTGGAAACATCACCACCTTCTTTAAATTCCACAACACAAGATGGTGAAAATGTGAAACATTTATACAGTTATAACTCCTCTTTTGTGCCTGTGCTTGATGATTTCCACAGGTAAGACAAGACTTTGGGAGGATGAACATGTAAGAAAAAAAAAAAAAAGGTTTGATAAAATACATACTGTAGCTTCAATAATAACTTATAGCACTAATATAAATATGTCAGCAGTCAAGTTGCAGATGCAGACTTAACGCAGGTGCAACTACATCTTGTGCAGACATTTCTCATTGATCTTTTTGTACAGGAAGACGCTCGGGCAGTCAGTCACTAGTTTTTTTTGTAGCTTTAGGAATCCAGTTCTATATGTACAAAAGCTTTTAAATGAAAATATTTACTGCATAAAAACTAATCAGTAAAATCTTTTGAAGGAAGCAGTTATAAGGAGGTTTAATTAGAAGCTCTCTTTCACTTGAATCCAGATGAGTTCAGAATTTTTTTTAGTGAGGAGTTGTCCTCTAATCCTCACTAAAAAATGAAAGCAACAGTGTGGTCAGATTTCCATCTTTCTTGATAGACAAGGAAGGGACACAGCTGAACTTGGAACTGGTGGTGTAGAAGGTTAAAGCAGGCTCCGTCCAAAGGTAACAAAATCCATCTACCAGCTCTTCTAACGCGCGGGACACACTGGATGCGTGAGCATTGTGTGACGGCTACCTCGCTGAGCTGCTGCTTCTCTCACGCATGTGGTGTCCACACCGACAGCATTGTTGCTTGCTACGCTGCTACTGCCAGCCGTTTCGTTCTTCATAGAGTTGCCTTTCATAATGGTCATTTCATTTCATTATGAATGTCATTTATATTTATTTTAGACAGAAAAGGGTTAAGAAGCGTGTGCTCATTTGTAAGTAGGCCTAATAGTAATAATCCACAATTAAAAGGCGGTACTTTATTCATTTATGGAGCCCTGCAAGTCACTGTATTTTTCACAATACTGTCCTGCAAATATTTCAGAAATAATTGTGTTAACAAATGAGGGAATTCTTTCCACAGAATTTCTTTTTTTTATGTTTTGAAACTGAAACAGGAAGTGTTATATAAATATATACGTTTTTTAATGTGTGTGACATATTCCACAGATATGGAGATTGAAACTGTAGTAATGTTGCTGTCTGGGTCAAAAGGTCATATTCACTGCCTCTCTAATTTGGCACGTGGAGAAAAAATAGGCGAGACCTCAAATCTCTAGAAGAGACGCAGCCGAGCCGCACCTGAGCCGCGCTGCTCACGCGTGGGCAGTGTGGTTGCTCTAACCTGTTAACATGGACGCCGAAATAAAAAGCAAGAGGTTCTGCAACGCACATGCTCTGTTCATGCATCCAGTGTGTCCGGGCGTAAAGCTCCACCAATTAAAAATGTTGTTTGTTTAATATGTTCAAAACCAAAGATTTTGTTTCCTTCTAGCAGAGCCAGGCTATAGCTGTTTACCCCTGTTTCCAGTCTTTGTGCTAAGCTAACGTAGTCAGCTGCAGGCGGTAGCTTCATATTTAACATACAGTCACGAGAGTGGCATCAGTCTCCTCACCTAAATCTCAGCAAGAAAATGAATACGCTCATTTCCCAAGATGTTGGATTTTTTATTTTTTTTATTTCTGCAGTGTATGTCATCAAGATGAAGTGGAGAAAGTCTGGCATGAAGTTTGGTTGATGTTCATATACAGACTTGAGTCTCTTCCCTCCATTTTAATATAAAGAGATAGAGACGGAAGCAGAACCTTCTTGGCATCAGTGGCTTCTTCTTGCCGTACTTGTGCAACGCCTGCAGACAGAAAGTTATCCAGCAGAAGTTCCGTTTCTTGGAGGATGCTTTCGGCTGCACCAAAGGCTATAAAACGAGTCCTACATGTGTAGTTAGCATTAGCTTTTCACCTCGGCATTGGACGGCTCAGGGCAGGAAGGCTCAGCCTGTTATTGCCTCCCAAGTCATGCTCCTTCATTCTGCATCACTAGAATATTTTATTCATCTTTTATTCAGTTCAGAACAGCCAGACCACATATTAAAGCACTTCCATATCATTGAAATTCTTAGGAAAACTTAAAAAAAACATTTTTGTTATTTATTTTCTCAACAGAAAATTGTTTTGTACTGCAAATAAACATTTGCAGTCTTTCACAAAACAGATTCAAACCATTTTTTTTTGCTGCGTTCACATCCCAAATCCTTTTTTTTAGAAAAGACAAAAGAAATCTCATCAGCAGTTCTGCAAGATGCTAATTGGTGCCGCCGTCTGCCCCACTGTGCTGCATATTTGACTGCAACTGTAAATACTAAACACACAATAACAAGAAATGTGTCGCAAACCTCTAAACCTAAATCAGAGGGATTCATTAAAGAAATGCATGGCAACATTTTACATTAGTTTGAGTCAGCTGATGTGAAAGGAAGAGGAAAAGGGGATTTTTTTTTATTGCACTAGAGGAAAAAAATATTTTTCTGCATAAGCTGGTTACCAAGTTGCTTATAAGATGCAAATAATGTCTCCAGTATCTCTGATTTTTGTTTATGTTTCATACAATGACACATGCACTTTAGTTGGCTGTTATTAACTGCTTGACTTGCGTAGTTTATTTCTAGGCTGGAAATCCCTTCAGTCACAGAAGGTCAATAATAACAGCACTTTATTGTTTTACTGATTAAATGTCTGAAAATGTGTTCTGCAAGCACTCATTCACTTGTGTGTTTTCTCTGGCTTTATAATTTTCGATTTTTTTATTAACGGATCAAGCCTTGTATAGTTCAATTTTGACGTTTCATTTCGCAGCTCAACGCTCGCTGCTCGTCTTTGCCTTAATGTTTTTATCTGCTCTTTGATTTAAATAAAGATTTATGAACTTCAGATGTTCACTTGAAATGGTTATCTTTAATATGGAAAATGGAGATCTCTCATTTATCTTGAGCATGTAGTTGTAATGCTGTTTCAAAGACTTCCATTAGTGTTTTTAGCTTTAGTGCAGAAGAGGCCTGTTGATCTAAGAATATGTGCAGACATAATGAGAACACAAAATGGGGACGAATTGTAAAGGATGTGCACTTTTCATTCATCTTAAAGCATGCTTTTGTGTCGGGGTTAATGCGGTGCCCGGCTCAAAAGTTTAATTACAGAGAAATTCAACACACTGTAGTTAAAAAACCACAGCTGAACCACCAGCACCCTCTAGTGTAAGGCTGAAGTTTCTCCTCCGGTTAGATTATTCCTTTCACTTATCACAGATCCATAGTGGGATGCAGTTTGGAGTCCTCAGCAGAGGTCAGAAGGTCAACTCGTTCTGCTCTACATCCCCGCCATGTGACCTCCGAGATTGGTTCAGTGAGTTTCACCACCCAGAGCTACCTCCCCAGAAAGCCGAGGCCCTGTTGGGACACAGCTGCTGCAGCGGCCCCTCTGGATCCTGCTGAGAGCCGGAGGCAGGGCTGGTGCTGGGGAGGAGGTAAGGAAAGGTAATTAGAAAGGAGAGGAGGCAAGGGCAGGGGAGGAGAAAAGAGGGGAGGAAGGGCAGAGACAGGTGATGAAATAAAAGTGAAACAGGAGATAGATATCAATTTAATATTTATCTACAAGAAGTTAGTTGATATTTTTATTCCCTGCAGGTTTAACTGTGTGGACCACTGAAAGCAGACAAATACAACCAGCATTACTGCTGCACACTACTGGTTGTTTGATTTTAAGAGTTTCATGCTGGTTCAACTTAAAAACATAAGTTACCCTGCGGTCTTAAAATTTAAAGTTAAACCTGCAGTAGGTAGAATGTTTTTGGCATCATTGGACAAAAAATCCATAATAACCTTTCAGCATTAAGTAATTCAAGTGTTCTGAGAGAAAACTAGACTTCTGCACCTCCTCATGGCTCTGTTTTCAGGCTTTAGAAAATCTTTGTCCAATCACAGGTCATTTCAGAGAGAGAGCGTTCCTATTGGCTGTTCATTCAACAGAGGCAGCTGTCAATCACTCGCAAACTCCAGGTATAACGTTTGCCCTCTTAGTTTAGTGTGCTAGCGTGCTATTAAGATAAATCACGCTATTGGACATATTAAAATTTTGACGTGATGATAGTAGAAGAAAAGTCAAGGGATCACCAAATTTTTCATGACAATCCATCCAAAAGTTGCTGAGATATTTCACCAGAAACCAAAAAATGTCAATCCAATGGTGACACTAAAGGAAGAATCACGGGGTTGAGAAAGTCATTAAGGTACAAAATGTCATAGCAATGACTGCAACAGTTGTTGAGATATTTCAGTCTGGACCAAAGATGGAGCGATATTGCCACCCCTAGAGCCACGCCACAAGCAAGGCTAAATTCAATACAGTATAAATCATCAGGCTGTTCTCATACGCCATTAGTAGCTATACTTACAAAAGGTAATGCACTGCAATTTGTATATATACACCACAAAATCAATTTGTATGTAATCCATGTAATCGTGAACCAGGAAGTAAAAAGAGGGACAAACGCAGCATAGGGAGGAGGTCGGGGTAGATGGGTGGGTCAAAATACACTAGATATTCCAGTGTTCTTGTCCCGTGTGGAACCAGAAGTCAATGTTGATTTATTTGTCACTAACTTCCGTACTTAAAGCAGCAGTAGGCAGTATATTTTTGGCATCATTGGGCAAAAGTTCCATAATAACCTTTCAGCATATTGTAATTCAAGTGTTCTGAGATATAACTAGACTTCTGCACCTCCTCATGGCTCTGTTTTCAGGCTTCAGATAATCTAGCCCATGACGGGAGACTTTGACCAATCACAGGTCATTTCATTGAGAGAGCGTTCCTATTGGCTGTGCTCCGGTCATGTGACCGGAACTTGCAGTTCCTTCATCAGATTTCACAACGGCGGTGTCACAAACTTTCTAATTTGACAGCTAAACCGTGCAATACAAGATGATTCTGAAAACATTTGACGCAAGAAATAGGCATTAACATAACATAATATTAATTCATATTTGATCAGCGCTGCCTATAGTTTGACTGTTTGGTCGGAGTTCGCGAATGATTGACAGCCGGCTCTCATAGACGGCAGCTTGACAGCAGACCTCAGATCAGCTCTGACTGGTTGTCTTCCTCCGGTATTTGAAATTTTTTTAAACATATTTGCTCCAATCTCGCCTACTTCAGCTTTAAGTTACATCATTCTGAAGTTATTTGAATCCAAACCATAATCTTTTCCTAAACGTAACTAAGTAGTTTTGTTGCCTAAACAAGTCAATCTTTTCCTAAACCTAAGTAATTTTGTTTCCTAAACCTTACCAAGTTGATCTTTTCCTAAACCTAACTTAGCCATTTTGTTGCCTAAACCTAAGTAGGTTTTTTGCTTAAACCTAACTAAGCAGTTTTGTTGGCTAAACCTAACTTAGAAGTTTTGTTGTCTAAACCTAACCTAGTAGTTTTGTTGCCTAAACCAACTAAGCCGTTTTGTTGCCTAAACCTAACCTAGTAGTTTTGTTGCCTAAACCTGTTGCCTAATCCTAACCAAGTACATTTTTCCTAAACCTAACTAAGTAGTTTTGTTTCCTTAACCTTAACAAGTCGATCTTTTCCTAAACCTAACTAATCAGTTTTGCTGCCTATACCAAACTAAGCAGTTTTGTTTCCTAAACCTAACTAAGTTGTTTCCTGTGACGATGGAAGTTTATTTTGAAAAGACTGTATGCAAGTAATGAACGGAAATTGACAAGTGTTGCTGAACATAAGGAATAACTTTTTATAAGGTATCATATGAACCGAACCGTTGAATGAGGATACGTTGAAATCATCAGTAAAACAATCACTGTTTAAACATAATTGAATATTTTAGCATGCCAGTTTTAGTTCTCCAGCAAGTCAGCCTCTCTGATTTCCGCAGTTGTTCTAAAAGTAGCTACATACAGTATGTTATTTTGGAGGAGAAATTTGAAAGATTGAATCTGGATGTTTGTGTTGTATTGTGTCTTTAAAGAAGGGGGAAAAAAAAGATTAGCACCATATTTGCGTCACTTCCATACATTCAACTACACGGTTTGGGAATGTTCATTTGTTGGAATTATAATAAGTAGCTGTAGGTTAGCAGATCACACATACAAACATAGAAACAGTGTCCGTTACCTGAGTGTGAACACGTGCACACGCACGCTCACACACACACCAGGGGATGGGACATGTTGCAGAACTCTGTCTGATCTCGCATGTCTTCATATAGCTCACAGTAAGAGCTCTTTTGTCATTCCCACATTACTGCCACCACTTCCACTGTTAAACCCAGCGCTAACAAGACACACATGCAGCTAGCCTTCCTCTCTCACACACACACACACACCCTCTCTCTCTGCGTGGCGGTGACATATTGGATCTCACTATGCTGATGTGCTTGGCTGATCGGTGTCTCATGCTGGTAGCTATTAAAGTTTCTATCAGACATACTGAGACACGAGGCTTGATGGCAACACAGCAGTTAGATGCAGGGACATGAATGCACGGCTTTTAAGTTAATACTTCATTATACATATAAAAGTTACAGTTTTTAACAAGCAGGTGGCTTTATACAGTACTACAGCAGTGCACATAGTGATCATGCATGTCATTAAAGGCAGAGTTGGTAATCTTGAGAAAATAGCAAGAGTACACTCGATTTTTACAAATGATCCAACCGAAAAACCGATGTAAGCAGCAAGCAGCACTAGCTCCAAAAGTCTCTAAATCTAGAGAGAAAGTCACCAAGTCGGCAACACTGACAGGCCATCCCTTCAGGCCTCCCTCCAAAGCCACTCCCCCACTATTGTCATTAAGAACGTAAACATATCATAATGCACGTGAACGGCGAACATGAATATTGTTAGTGCTCAGCTTGTAAGTAGCAGCTTGTGGAAGACTCCAGTGACGCGCAATGAGTGCACGGGCAGCCTTAGATTATTCAATAGTCCTGCGACAGCCGCAGATACCATATTTTATTTTTTATTTTTTTTTGTCAGGGCATTTGATTTTTTGATTGCTGTTGGGATGTAATGATGATTTCAACTGTAACACAACATTTTTTCTAAAATCTTTACCAACCCTGCCTTTAAAATGTTCAATTTACAGTTAATTTTGTGTAATTACACTCTCAGTCCCTCTGAAGTGCGTGAGTCAGAATAATACATATATATATATATATATGTATTATTCTGACTCATGTATATATATATATATATACACACATATATTTGGCCTGTCAATCGGATTAAAATATTTAGTTGTGATTAATCACGTGGTTGTCAATAGTTAATCACGATTAATCGCAAATTAATCACACATTTTTTATCTGATCAAGGGATATTTGTCAAGTAATTTAGCACTCTTATCAACATGGGAGTGGCAAAATATGCTTGCTTTATGCAAATGTATGTATATATTTATTATTGGAAATTATTACACAGCTGTGTTGAATACTTGATTTTGATTGGTCAATCACGGCGTTCTGCGGTCTCTCATTTCTGTATAACAGACCGTTGCTATGGGTGCAGCTCTGATGTCAGACTCTGGCGGACCGTTTTTGTGTCAAAATATTGATTTCTTAAGTAAGTAGTCGTGTATTAAGCGTGATAATGTACAGCGAGCCGGTTATTGTTGTGAAAGAAACCCCTTCGGGGCGATGAGAGCATCGCCCTGTCGGGGATTCTTTCAAAACAATGACCGGCTCGCTGTACATTATCTCTTACTCAATTACCAACACAAAACAATGACAAATATTGTTCAGAAACCCTCACAGGTTCTGCATTTAGAATAAAAAATAAGCTCAAATCATAACATGGCAAACTGCAGCCCAACAGGCAACAACAGCTGTCAGTGTGTCAGTTTGCTGACTTAACTATGAGTTTCCCAAAGCTGCATGTGATTATCATAAAGTGGGCATGTCTGTAAAGGGGAGACTCGTGGGTACCCATAGAACCCATTTTCATTCACATAACATGAGGTCAGAGATCAAGGGACCCCTTTGAAAATGGCCATGCAAGTTTTTTCTTGCCCAAATGTAGCGCAAGTTTGGAGCGTTAGTTAGCCTCCTTCGTGACAAGCTAGTATGACATGGTTGGTACAAGTGGATTGCCTAGGTTCCTATAGTTTCATATGATACCAGTATCTTCACTCTAGCTAAACTTTACTCTAAAACTCAGCCCGCAACAACCTCTGAAAGACACAATAGCGGAGTCATAGCAGTAGCTCAAACTGAGCCTGCTACAACCTAAAAATGCAAGTTGCGTTAATGCGATAAAGAAATTAGTGGCGTTAAAACTAATTTGCGTTAATACGTTATTGTGTTAACTTTGACAGCCCTACTCTAGTGATGTGCAATAGAGAGACATAGTTAAGATTATTTATGTCCGAGAGAAGATATCCTCAAATATATATATGAGCTGTGTTGACATAATGAAAATAAGGCTAAAAAATATATTAATCCATAGTTTTCATCTGCTCCCAATCCAAAATTGAGCTATTGAGGGAGCGATTCAGCCCAACTCATCACAGTTAGGTCTAATTAGGTTCATCAGAATTTGACAAAAGCAAAAAAGTGAAGTCAGCGGGTGGAAGTAACAGAGAGCTTCGACTCCTCTTTAATGACATCTGTAAGCGTGCAGCTGCAGGTGACTTTTGTCAGACTGGGTGTGAGAATCCCACAATGATTCTCGTCAGAGATCGAGGTGTGTTCACGCCCTTCGCAGCCGCTTGCTGTGTGTGTTTGTGTGTGTGTGCGCGCACACTTGAATGCATATGAGGATGTGTTTTGTCTATTGCATGTTGTATGTTTTAAATGGTGTGGACGCATGAAAATATATGCATCTGTGTGCATGAAGCTCAAGTGTGTGTGTGTGTGTGTGTGTGTGTGTGTGTGTGTGTGTGTGTGTGTGCCTCACCTGCAGGTGCAAGTGAGAAAGCCAATTATGAGACCTGACAGAAAAGCAGTGAGGCATCAGAGACACTTTTCATCACACATCTTGAGTCAGAATGGAAAAAAGAGAAGACTTTTGTTTTTTGATCTTTTGAAGAGAAAGTTCTTTTCCGGAGATTTTAATGCATTTTACTTTACCTAAAGGTTCAGTCTGGTGATGTTCTATATTTTTCTTACTGTAAACAAATCTAGAAAAGAAGACCAAAACCAACGACGTGTTAGTTCATCTCATGATTCTTCCTGACTTAGCTTCCCTGTCTGTGGCATACAGCTCCAGCCTCATTTGTTCCTACTGAAAGTGTAAAACTTTAAAAACGGGTCACAAATACATAGTTTCATTTTTTAAAAAGGTTAAATAATTTCCTAAAACACTTTGGCACCGTATTTTTCAGTAAAAATGGTACTCAAACAGGAATAAATAGGGCATTTATTGGGAACTATTTTCAGCTGTTGATTAATACACATTTGGTGCTGTAGGGAGAATTTAGGGCAGCAGGACAGTGTATGTGGGATTCAAAACAAACTACAGTGCCCATATTCATTGTTAAAAGGGGACATGTCACCCAGGTAACGGTGCGGCTCACTGATGTGTTTTTTATAGTTTTTTGACAAACAATGGAGCTCTACTCCACGGAGGAATAAGATACCGGTATGTATCAGGCTTTGGATACAGAGACAATATTTGTTAGTAAGATCAATGTATTGTTGGTGTTCATGGGATTTGTTGACATAAAAAAATATATAGAATATCATAAGATGCATTATCTTTTTAAAGCAGCAGTGGGTCAAATTGGAGCAAATATTATTAATAAAAGTTCTTGTTATAAAACGGTCACTATATCCTGACAGTTGTGCATAAAAAAGGTAATCTGACAAAAATCATGTGTCCTCCGGTGCTCCTAATAGCATCTGCAAGATTTCACAGACCGGAGGAAAACAACCAATCAGAGCCGAGCTGGAGCCCTGCCGTGTCTGAGCAGGCTGTCAATCACTCGTGAACTCCGATCAAACAGTCAAACTAGGCAGCGCTGATCAAATATGAATCAATATTATATTACTGTAATGCCTATTTCTTGCCTCAAATGTTTTCAGAAACATCTTGTGATGTTCTGTTTAGCTGTAAAATGAGAAAGTTTGTGACTCGGCAGCCATGTTGAGATCTGTTGAGGAAATAGGTATATACAGTACATATATTTTTTTTTTTCTCTTCGTTTCACTGGGCTCTAACA
This sequence comes from Sebastes fasciatus, assembly GCF_043250625.1. Classification (NCBI taxonomy): domain Eukaryota; kingdom Metazoa; phylum Chordata; class Actinopteri; order Perciformes; family Sebastidae; genus Sebastes; species Sebastes fasciatus. The sequence continues at coordinate 11,420,766 of NC_133798.1, forward strand.
ACAACATTTGTTTTCAACTGACCACAGTTTTTTTTTTTTATTATGAGCCTGTGAAATCTAATTTTCATTTCATGGACAAAAGCAATGTGTAAGCATGATTTATGTTCTACTTTTTTTTGTTAAAGGTTTTTTTAAAGACAAAAAAAATACCTAATAGTCACATAAAAACAATGAAAAATCATGTAATACATATAATCAGCAGCTCAGTCTTTGTATCAGGTTTGATCAGACTTGCTCATCTGTGTGATGGGCCACCAGTAGAGCAGTTTTTTGGGGGAAGATGGATTTGCCTTTTGTGGTTTTCAACGAGTTTGCTTTAAAGAAAGACAGTTAACAAGCCCACAGCTCAGGTACTCAAATCCTCCTTTTGTTGTCCAAACTTTATGGTTCGTGGGTCATTCCTGTTATACAGCAACATTTCAGCCTCATGATTTATCAAAAAAAGATGGATTTTTCATCTTTTTTTGTATAATATAAGAATAGTGATATGTTCAACTGTCAGGAAAACATACTGGCTAATCTCAGGCACTCAAATAATAATCCTTATCGGTAGAATGGTTTATATGAACATAACAGGATGGAAAATTAGGAAAGAAACATATGTTTTATAACTATATCAAATATGTTTTGATTTAGCTGAACAGGGTTGAACTTTAAGAGTGTGACAATCAGATCGACATCATGAAACATGGAAAAAAAGACATGAGTGAAAGTTTATGCTCCATGGTCTCAATTGAATTGTAGTCTTTTTTGTTAGAAACTACTAACTCTTTTTAGGAGTTAGTAGTTACTCTATTAGGAAGAACTATAGTTATTTTTTTCATCATTAACTGTGTTCCCGATGTCATTTTACACACTGTTAATAGATTCTAACATAAAAGCCTACAATTCCGGTGAGACCATGGAGCATAAACTTCTCTCTGATTTTACATACTTATATATATGTGTATATATATATACGTATGTAAAATCAGAGAGTTTAACGTGGCCCAGAAATAATAGCGTATTTTATAATTTGATGGCTTATAGTTCTTGCAGAAGTTGATTACTTTGCACTAGGGACATGGTAAAATCAAGCACATGTACCAAAAAAGCTCAAGTAAAACAAAAAGTATTTTTAATGTGCATTATCTTTGTTTATGTTATGTTATACTAATTTATAATTTAAGCAATTTGTTATAAATATTTGACACATTTTAAGTAAAAAATGAGGAAGTAATTCATGGAGACAGAAATGTTGCTGCATAACAGGAATGGCTCTCCTGATGTTTTCCCCGACATGCTCCAGCATGTTCCCCGACCCTCCAGCATGTAAGTGGACAGAACAACGAACAGACAAATTTATATTTTCACACATCTGGTAGATATATCTGGATGTGAAAGAAGATGTGCTGAATGTCACACAATGTTTTTTTTCATTGGCAAAGAAGAGCTTAACTGGGGAAGTTGTTGTGATGCCACCTGCTGGTTATACTCAAAACATTAATGCTACAGAATGTGGCAAGTTAATAAAAGATATCCCAGGTTTAATTGGCATCCAAACTGCAGGTTGTCACAATCAAGCAGAGAAGTGTCTTTTTTCAAATACTTCTATGTGCTGAAACTCTGATGTCTAATACTGTAGGTTCTTTGTATCATGTAAGTCATAAGCACACCGCCGACTCTTTCTCTTGTTGAAACATGTCATTTTGATGTGATGATAATCGGTGGCAAGTTGTCCAAGTGCTTACACAGATCATAGCTGAAAGGTTCCAACGTCGCTCTACAGCAGCCGAATATGTGCTTAACAGCCAAATACTCTTCAGTGAGCACATGCCTGCTTATTCAGTCAGCTAAAATCCCAAACATACATGTAATACAATGTATGTATACATTTAGTAAAAGTTCAGTTTAGTTGCACAGACAAATATCATCATTGAAAGTCAAAGCATAAATAGAAAGGCAAGCAGAAAAACAGCAACATTTAAAGAAAAAAATTAAGATGAATGTGTAGGAATGACTGTGGTACCTGTAGGCAGCAAAACACCATCAAAAACGGTCCACCAGAGTCCGACATTATAACTGCCTCCATAGCAATTGATACACAACTTTAACTTATTGAAACCCTTTCATTTTCTGAAGCGTATCCCCGGCTCTATCCAAAGGTAAAACCATCTCATCTAACTCTCAGCAAGAAAGCGATTAAGCATATTTCCCACAATGTAGAACTATTGCTCTAAAGGTGCTAAATTCGGTATTCAAAGCATATCTATTGCCTCCGCACAGCTCTCAACATGGCGACGGCTGAGCAGCTAGCGGTGCTAACAGCGCGAACAGTGCTAACAATGGCAACAGTGCTGCAACAGAGCTAACAGTGTTCAACTGAGGGGGAACCGGAGGGTGATACGCTTCCAAGCCGATGCCGGCGGTCGGGACGTTGTTATCAGCTGTAACCGCCGTATGAGCGCAGTGCAGAGCGGCAGCTGTAAGTTAACCAGTGGGGCACGCTCACATGTATGAACATGCACTACAAGATACGCATGGCCGGCCCGGCTATGTCAACAAAGCACAGAAAAGCTCGTATTACAACAAACACAGAGGGGGAGTGACTTCCTTCTCTGTTCAGGTAGACATTACTCCTCTATATCTTGACATAGCAAATAATTGGGGTTGTGATCAAATAGCATATATACATATGCTATATACGTATATAAAGTGTATACTTTATGTTCCAATGTGTGAATAGTAATAGAGGGTAGGGGAAGGGCAGTGAGGAAAGACTGGTGTAGATTGTGAACCTTATCATGCATTAATAGTTAACTTAAAGGGACTGTTTTTAACTTCTTACACGTATAAATCAAAGACGCTGACTTTCGTTGACTTAACGGCCACAGGTGTCGCTGTTAACAAGCAATTTCTGATTCTTACAAACAGTCCCTTTAATAAGTCTTTAATAAACTTTTAATAAATCAGTTTTACTCTGGATGCTTTCCTGCTTTCTACTAAGAGTAGAGAGTCCAAAGAAAGGGATCACCATTTGTATGCTTTATTGTAACAAGTAGTAACCGTGGTAACCATGCAGCTCATTTGGGTACAGCCAGGATGCTGCTAATTCAATCAAAAATACTAGCCTGGCTATAGGCTATTAGCATCACAGTTATTTGTTATTGTCACCAGAAAAAGCCAAATATGTAAATTCAAACAAACAACATGACAGGTTTAAAGCAATACTCCATTCATTAATTTACTTCATACCTCTACTTCAGTATGTAAACAGTTAAATTATTGTACGCAGCAGTGCAGAAGGTGAGCGAGGGTGGGGGTGATGGGTGATGATGATGGCTGAGGGTGAGGGGAGTGAAGGGGGTGGAGAGTCAGTGTGGGGGAGCAGGGTGGGAAAGGGGGTGTTGCTGTTGTCATGGGACTTGTGATGAATAGCTGACACAGGACTGCAGGGACCTGAGCACTGTCAAACTGTCATACCACTCCCACTCACACACACTGGGAATGCCAATTAGACATGTGCATTGTGTGTGTTTGTGTGTGTGTGTGTGTGTGAGAAAGAGACCGACTACTCACGACTAAGAACTGAGACTGCGTCCGAAATCACATATTATTCACTACATACTCAATATGTGTACTCGTTGAACATACTTTTTTGTGAATAAACAGTAGTATGTATCGTTTCGGACACACTGAGCAGTAATTCACGGCGTCACTTCTTGAGAACCTCCTTGCCGCTTGGAGACGCGTAACCATGGTAACTTGTGCCAAACCATATGATGATTTACGATGATACGGTCATTTTGAAAATATATTACGCCCTTACACTTAAATTGAAGTATTATTGATGTTACACAGCTGTCCATCAATGTCTGTTATGACTGTTGTCGTCACTACCGTATTGCATTGTGGGATATTTATGCTGGCGTAGTGTCCAGTTTTTGCATACTGTAATAATACACCGGAAATAGTATGCAATTTGCATACTATTGGTTTCATACTTAAGTTTCGGATATATTTAAAAAAATCTCACATACAAATAGCATGTTTGTGTGGAATTGTGGACGCAACCTGAATTCTCGTGCCACCGCCGACATGGCCGAGGAGAATCAGAATCAGTTATCAGGAAATAAATCCGTTTGAATATACAAACTGATTTTAGAAAACATATGTCCCACGTGTGTTTATATATATATAAAAAAATTGCATCTTGAAAAAAAGGTGAACATGTGGGTTTTGACTTCACTTTGCCCGCTTTCTCACGGGAACCTACATTTCTATATGCTACAGCGCGCAGAAATGCTACACAAAATTACCTCTCACATGCTTCATTTTCATCAATCTGAGACGTTAAAATCCATCAAAATCGCTCTCATGAGTTTGAAAAGTGAAATTTCACTTACAGCTGTTAACAGGTTCTGTGGTCACCTTTGAGTCCCTTTCTGTCAAAAGTGAAACCAAGAAACCAACACTAAAAAACCTTTGAGCAGTCATGCACTCTGACCTAAATTGTAACAGCCTCTTCGAGACAATATCAGTGTGAAATGAGTAAATCATAAATAATATCAAATGTTTATAAAGCACTAAATTGTTTAGGGCTCATCAGCTCATGTATTACAAATCTGTCAGATCCCTCAGGTGGTCTGGTGTTGTTGTACTTACTGTTCTGAGTATAAAACAAAACAAAAAAATAAAATAAAAAACATGTTGAAGCAGCTTTTCTTCATAGTATAATTTATGTACCACATCTCTGAGCTAAAAAAAACGAAAACCTGTTGTGTTTGGCCGCTTGGGGGCAGTCGAAACAAGTTGTGAGCCTCCGTCGATATGGAGAACGAATGCGTTAGCAAACAGTTGCTTATTTACACATTCAGCAGTTATGGAGCAACATTATCATAAATTTATAGTTGAGTTTCTGGCCACCTGACGAATGTAAATATGGAAGGGCGAACATTTTTCATGCTGGGATGTGTATCTGCATGTTTTCAATTGAACTTCTACAGTTGACCTTTTTTTGTTGTTGTTGTTGCACCATCTTAAAAATGTTGTTTTATAACAAATATGTCAAGTTCCTTTTGGAAACTGGTCAGTAAAAGAGGAGGTTGTAAAAATGTATCTTTATGTGTATCACGTACAATTATTATCCATCTGAATGCATTAAATACTTATTCATACATATTCATTAACGGTTTGATTAAAAGGGTTTCGTACAGTAATTAGAGGTTTACTATTAATGGATCTGTGTGACGCCGCACATCACACACTTCTATTTAAGGGGGCGGCATGCACAATGTCTCACATCTTCACCTTTGTGTTTTCACATCTGTTAAGCCCCAGGAAATTAATTAAAAGAGAAAGAAATGTGCAAAAAAACATCTGTTGAAAAACCATGCGGATATGCCTCACATTCATTCACATTTCTTCCTAGTCTTGTAAGTGCAAATGGATACTGTTTTGAGCATGTTTTTAAGGGAAGTAAGGATGGCTGAACTTCCCCACCTGTTTACTGGTGACCACTGGCTAGTGTAAACAGTTCACTGAAGGTCCAGCAGATGGCAGCATTGCACCTCAAACTGCAGCATGTCGACTTCAAACACAGTGGGCAGCCAGAACACGGCTCAAATACTGGAACATGGAAATGAGTGCTGTTTGATTTATTTTGTCCTCTCAGATGCCCACTGTCCACTTTAAAGAGAAGCCCACAGTGTGTGGCCAGTTTCACTTGTTTTAACTAAATCTGGTTGGCAACATTACTGGCCCTGTCCTCCATCCATCTATCCCTTCTT